>NC_059079.1:111974038-112074880 GCF_020497125.1 Mauremys mutica | reverse complement strand
ACACTGCCTGCAGAGGGTGCTCCAACAGCTGGAAAGCTAATTCCTGGAGACAACCAGCAGGAGGTGCTGCAGGGGTGAGTCCTGCACCATCACAAGAGCTTTTAAGTTTGTTTTGATGAAAGCCACTTAAAAGTAAGTAGAAGCTTGAACATCTCTTTGGACACTTCAAAAATACAAAGCATTGGTTTCTGATTCAGAGCATAAAAGTAAGGGAGACTCAGTAAAACTCAACTTCAGCCCAAATCTCTCACCAAGAATCTTTTTAAAGTTTCAAAAAAGTACAGGTAAATAGCACACTTTTCCTTGTCTCCCAAAGAGGCTCCTTACCTTTACCAAATTCCTCTCAAGTTTTGAGGGGCCTCAATCTAAAAAATTTTCCAAAAAAATATCCCTCTGTTGCTAAACTGCACTGCCTTAGCAGCATTGAGAGCCCTAGTGTAGGCAGGCTGCTGTCACTGTTTGAAGCATCACAGAATCTAGTCACATTCAAAGCTGGTCTAATCAATGGTCTCTGCTGGGTTGGCTATCATCTTAAAAGCCTTGCCTTCAGTAGGAAAGCAAAGGTGTGTTAACTTGTAACAGACATGGCTACAACAGCACAGTAGCTCTGTGGAGTTGACACTTCTTACATTGATGGAAGAAGTTTTTCTGTTGATGTAGTTATCTACCTCTCACAGAAGTGGCACCTAGGCTGATGGAAGAACTGAGTCATATGAATACTACAAACTGCCTTATCACTAGAATTCTAACACAGGCTGTCAATCAGTTAACTCACGTGATTAACTCTAATTGTGATTATCACACTGTATATAAAATACCAATTTAAATTAATTAAATATTTTTGGATGTTTTTTCTACATTTTCATTTATTTCTATTAAAACACAGAATACAAAGTTTACACTGCTCACTTTATATTTTTATTACAATATTTGCACTGCAAAAACTAAACAAAATATTTAATTCATCTCTTACAAGTACTGTAGTGAAATTGTGAAAGTGTAACTTAAAAAAAAAAATCTACGTGTTACATAACTGCACTCAAAGAAAACACATACTTCCAAGCCTACAAGTTCACTCAGTCCTACTTCTTGTTCAGTCAATCACTTAGACAAACAAATTTGTTTACATTTATGGGAGATACTGCTGCCTGCTTACTTACAATGTCACCTGAAAATGAGAACAGGCATTCACATGGCACTTTTGTAGACAGCATTGCAAGGTATTTACGTGCCAGATATGCTAAACATTTCATGTGCCCTTTCATGCTTTGGCAGCCATTCCAGAAGACATGCTTCCATGCTGATGATGCCCTTTAAAGTGTTAGTTAAATTTGAACTCCTTGTGGGAGAATTGTATGTCATGTTCTGTTTTACCTGCATTTCATGTTATAGCAATTTCAGATGATCACCCAGCACGTTTGTTTTAAGACCACTTTCACAGATTTGACAAAACGCAAAGAAGGTACCAATGTGAGATTTCTAATAGCTCCAGCACTTGACCCAAGGTTTAAGAATCTGAAGTGCCTTCCAAAATTCGAGAGGGACAAGGTGTGGCACATGCTTTCAGAAGTCTTAAAAGCGCAACACCCTGATGTGCAAACTATAGAAGCCAACCCATGAAAAAAGAAAAACCTTCTGCTGGTGGCATTTGACTCCAATAATGAAAATCAACATGTCAGTCCACCTCACTTTGGGTTGTTACCAAGCATAACTCATCACCATGGATGCATGTCCTCTGGAATGGTGGATAAGACATGAAGGGACATCTGGCACATAAATATCTTGCAATGCCTGCTACAACAGTGCCATGCAAATACAATATCACCGGAAAGTGATAACAGGCAAACAAGTGGGCAGCATTAATCCTGCAAATTGTAACCAAATTTGTTTGTCTGAGCAATTGGCTTAAGTAGAACTAAGTGGTCTCATATGCTCTAAAGTTTTACATTGTTTTATTTTTGAATGCAGGGTTGTTTACATAATTCTACATTTCTAAATTCAACTTTCATGATAGATTGCACTACAGTACTTATTAGGTGAATTGAAAAAAAATTTTACAGTGCAAATATTTCTAATCAAAGTGAGCACTGGACACTTAGTAGTGTGTGAATTGAAATCAATATTTTAAAATGTAGCTATTTGGACCTAGAGCAGTGGTTTTCAACTCTTCATTGGTGGACCCCTAAAAAAATTTCAAATGGAGGTTAAGACCCCTTTAGAAATCTTAGACACAGTCTGACCCCCCAGAGTTTGCGGGCCAAAGGCTGACAACCCCTGATCTAGAGCAAAGATTAATAGTGGAGCCACCCAGTAACCCAAAAACAAAGACCCACTGAAGTGTACCACCTCACACCTGTTGTGATGAAAGATGTTTGGGGGCAAGCCAGCAAGATGGAGTTTGGAGGAGGAAAACAGAAAGATCTGATTAGGTCAGAAAGGGAGTTAAGGATGGGAAGTGAGGGAGGGAGGCATTACCTATGACAAGAACAAATGGTTTAAAGCAGGGGTGGGCAAACTACAGCCCACGAGCCACATCCAGCCCCCAGGACCATCCTACCCAGCCCCTAAGTGAATGGCCTAGGGGCACACCCTGGCCCCTCCCCTGCTGTCCCCCCTCCTCTGCAGCCTCCTTGATAAGGGGGCACAGAGCGGGGAGGGGGTGTATAGAGGGCAGGGGAGTTCAGGATGATGAGCAGGGGGCAGGGATGTGGATAGCTATGGGGGGGAAAATGGGGGGTTGAACAGGGGGTTGGATGGGGCAACAGGAGGCAGTCAGGAGACAGGGAGAAGGGGTGTCTGCATGGGGCAGGTGTGGGGGGTGTGTGTCAGGAATGAGAGGAGGGGTTCAATGGGAGGGCAAGGGTCTGGGGGGGGCAGATAGGTGGGGGCAGGGTCACAACCCCCTCCCCTAACCAGCCCTCCATACAATTTCCAAAACGCGAGGCAGCCCTCAGGCCAAAAAGTTTGCCGGCCCCTGGTTTAAAACCAGTCACGCCCTCCCAGATCTATGGTTTACCATCCCCACAACACAGATGCATCACGACCAGAATTCTGCAAAATAAAGCAGCCCAGAAAGAACAGTTGGGGATCAAGCCTGGATTTTCGGTATTTTTAAACTAGCTCGAACTCCCGTTCCCACTGCAGCAGCAGGGGTTCTGGCTAACTTTAACGCTATTCAACATCAAAGAGACAAGGTGGGTGAGGAAATATCTTATCAGACCAGCTTCTGTTGGTGAAAGAGACGAGCTGTCGAGCGCCTCCTCGGTTCTGCGGAGCTCCAGAGCTCGTCTCTTCCACCAACAGGAGCTGGGCGGATAACACACATTCCCTCACCCACCTGGTCTCTGGGCCCAACACAACCACCCTGCAAATTAACACCAGAGTCACTTCAGGGGAGAGTTGCGCCCCTGCTGTCTCCCAGGAGAGGATGTAATCCCCCCCCCACACACACACACGCACGCAGTTTGTAACAGGGTTACAGACAGGCTTTGTCCTCACTCCCATTCGCGGGGGCCCCCCCGCCTCCTCCATGAAAGCAAGACGCTCCGTGGGGCGATCCCGTGGGAACTGCTGCCACCCGCGGGCGGGCGAAGGGGCGGTGCCAGGCTGGCTGCGAACAGGCGGATGCCTGGGGCAGAGGAAAGCAGCCGCTGGTCGCCTTGCAGGGGTGCGGGCTGGAAAGGAGGGGCCCCCGCCCCCCCCGTTTCAGGGGCTCCCCCCCTCGTGGGGGCCTGGAGAGGGGGCGCCTGCAGCCGCCAGGGCCCTTGGCAGGATGGAAGGAGACGCCCCCCCCCCGCGTGTTTTCTGGCTTTTGAGGAAAGGCGGGGGGGTCCCCACGCCAGGCGGGGGAGGGGAGAGGCCGGAGGGGGGGGGAGGCGAGCCCGTCACTCACCGCACATGGTCCCGTCGCAGCGTAACCCGGGGAGGCGAGTCCGGCCGGAGCCGCGGCCCCGGCTCTTATAGCGCCGCCGGGCCGGCTCCCGCCCCGCTCATTGGCTGGGGGCGGTCCCCCTCCCCCGCGGGCTGGGGGGGGGCAGTGCTTGCGCTGCGAGTGGGCTGGGCACTCCCCGCGTGGAGAGAGGGGCACGTTGCACGAGACCTACGGCCACAGACCAGCGCACATAGACACACCCCCCCCCAAGCCCCTGGGGGGGGGGGGTATTTAAAATGGGTACATTGTAGCAAGGGCACGTGGCTCTCTGCAGAACAGCGAGCTTGAGGAGAGCTTCCCCAGGGCAGCAAAATAGTTAATGTAATAGTTCATTCAATGAGTGGTCCCCTGCAGATCACTTCTCAAGAAAGAAATTATGAACCAGGGCTCAGACTCGCCGTTATTTTCCTTCTCTCAACCAGTACTGTATTGTACTCTCTTTGGGGGGATTTGTGGCCCACCAGAGAAAGAAAAGTTTCAGAGTAGCAGCCGTGTTAGTCTGTATCCGCAAAAAGAACAGGAGTACTTGTGGCACGTTGGAGACTAACACATGCATTTGCGCATAAGCTTTCGTGGGCTACAGCATCCGATGAAGTGAGCTGTAGCCCACGAAAGCTTATGCTCAAATAAATTTGTTAGTCTCTAAGGTGCCACAAGGACTCCTGTTCTTTTTGCAGAAAAAGAAAGAGGTCCAGAGACCTGCCTCTGAGAGCCACTGCACTAAAACGATGGGGGTTGTTTTTGTGGCAGATCATGTCCTTAGCCAGTACGTCATTCACAGTACAAATCTGGAGTAGCTTGACTGGCAATGGGATAGGCACACCAGCATTAACTGGCTTTTACGAAACTTTTGATCTCTTATCTTAAGAAGCCTTGTCTGTAGGAGGAGAACAGAACTGTGACTACTCAGTTTTGCGCTAAGTGCCCTGCTTTATATAGTGGTAAGGTACTGAGGTATTTTGGAGGATGATTAGACGATTGCTGTGTCCCTGGGACATCACAAACATCTCTCATAAGGATATCCAAGTGAGCAAAATTCTTAATACAGAGGAAGAAGATCACGCTCTGTCAGTCAACATATATTTCTGCTGTCTAGCAGAATACTAACAGGAACACAAGGGAGTTGTTTTTTTTTAATTAACCCCCTCCCCCAACATTTTCAATAGTAAAAGTCCAAAACAACCACTTACCAGGCCTAAAATTTAGGATCAGGAATATTTTAGGGATTTTTGGTAAGGATTAGGCATCTCTTATTATACTCTAGTTCAACACTAAGTATTAATTTTCCAGTGTTTATTTTTGTAAAGCATGATTGCACTTTTTAAATGTTAAGTTTAGGTACGAGGAATAAGTGCCTCAAATGCTCTCAATTTCAACTCCAGTGTGGATAGTGATGTTGATTTAAAAAAAAAAGTTGGAAATTATTTCCAGAGTTTAAAAATGTCAAACACATGCAAACAGCTTTGCAAAGTCTCACTAAAGGGGAACACTGCCAGTTTGAAGACAAAATTTAGGCTTTGAAAACAATTTTAAACAGTCATGGAATTAAAAGAAAGAAAAGAAACACAGTTTATGGAGCATATAGCTGATCCTTGAGCTGATCCATGAGAATCAGGAAGTAAAACAGTCTATCTTCATTGTCCATGCTCAGAGAAATGCAATAAGTAAATATGTGATAGTTGGGGAAAATAAAGAGATGGTTTTTTTCTGAGGCAGAATGGTCCATTGAATAGTCAATCAGGCAACCTGGGTTTAAATCCTAATTGTTACTGACCTGCTGCATGACCTTGGGCAACGTCACCTCTCTGTGTCTATTTCCCCCTCCCACGCTGCCTAATGGGGCCATGATCGCAGTTGGAGTCGTTAGGCCATATTGTAATATAAATAGTGATAATGTTGATGGTAGATCTTTTCCATCTCTGAGTACCATGAACAGGCAACACAAGTTTGTCAAAAAAATCTGGTTGTGCCAAACTAACTTACTTTGATAGGTGACAAGCTTAGAGGATAAGAAAAGTGGGCTGAACAAAGTATTTCACTTTAGCATGGTAGTCAATATGACTCCATTTGACATTCCCAAGAGGAAATTAGAGAAATGAAAATGAGCTGGAACTGTTATAAACTAGATGCACGGGGCATTAAAAAATGGAAGTAGAGTAATTAATGGTTAAGCATCATGTTGGGAAGAGGTGTTGAGTGAGATTCTGTCAGTCTGCCCTGTGTCTAATACCATTTGGAAATTTCATTACTAACTTGGAAGACTGTATAGAGAATGTACTAGTTGAACCTACAGTTGGGCCTGCTTGGCTTGGCTATACAGATTTTAATGAGGTCAGACTAGATGATCATAATGGTCCCTTCTGGTCTTAAAATCTATGAATAGTCCAAACCTGAGCTAGATGACAACTAGTTTAATGTACCTTGAACTCAACAAGCCAGGTATAGCAATCCAGGGTGCTGTTCTGGATATCACCTTTTAAAAAAAGAAAAGTTTGGGGAATTTCAAAGTACTGTACAGAACAAAAGTGCTAAGGGGGTTGTGTATAGCCCCCATGTTGACAAGGAAGGTGCCAGAGAAGCACTGGGGCAAGGGGGGGGAGGGGGCTAGACCCAATCCTGCTGGCCTTGTTAATCATGTATGGTAGGGAGGAGGCCTTTGAAAAGGAGGAAACTGCAGTCAGGGGAGAGCTCACCCCAAGCAGGAAACTGCTGAAGCAATTGCTGATGCCACAGGGAGAAAGGCCCATCAGATCTCCACCCAGACCATTCGGGGAGTGCAGTGAACGCCCAGGGTAAGCCTCACAGACTGAGTGTGATTCAGCAGCCCAGCCAGAGGGACATCTCAAAAACCACTGCACAGATGCTGTACTGTTGGCCTTTATCCGCTTTGAGGGACCCCAGCAAGAAGTTACGCTTGGGTGTGCTGGGGCATTTATCTTTCCTTTTGATTCCCCAGCAGAAGGGACTTAAGAAGGCCTGCAAAGGACAGGGCCCCCTTGCAAGAAGTAAAACTGAGGCCTGTCCATGAATCACCCAGAGCAAACAACTTGGTGTGGCCAGGGTCTCCCACCATCTGGAAGAAAAACCTAAGGAGGCCCTTGTGTCAGTTTAGGCTTATGAGGCATTTTTAGTCTAAAAGGAAAAGAAAAGACAACCAAGAAGAGACCCAGGGCCAAATTCAGACCAGAGTTAAACGAGTTCAATGCCACTGAAACTTACACCAGGTCTAAAGAAGACACAATAGTGAATAGGTTTGGACAGAATAACTGTTGCCAACCATCAGACTGAAACCAAATTTGAACTAGAACTCAGAGTCAAGAAAGTTTGCTTATTTCATTGCTTCAGGTCCTTGTAGTCCTTGGTTCAAGCTAGGACCAGAAGTGCCTGGATACCATGAAAAAAGCTGTTCTTGGAGTATTTATGGTCTGACCAGGAAAGCAGCAGAAGCATTTTGAGAAAACCAAGATTTCTGACTCAATTTTTCAGATTGAAGAGATTCAGATAGACGCACATACCTGGTTATTATGCAGATCAAACTCCAAAGGAGACTTGTATTTAGGGTGACCAAATAGCAAGTAGTACAGGCATCTATATAAGACAAAGCCACAAATATTGGGACTGTCCCTATAAAATTGGGACATCCAGTCATCCTACTTGTATGTCTCTATGAACAACTGTCTGTAAATACAAGGAAGGGTGTTCTAGAGAGGACAGGGACAAAACATTCCCCTTAGTTAACATGGGCAGACCAAGTACTAATGGGTGTAAACTGCAGAAGGGAAAATTTAGGCTAAATATTAGAAAACATTTAAGAGGAGTGGTTAGGTAACAGAATAAACTGCTAAGGGTGGTTTTATAGTCACTTTCACTGGTGATACACAAGGCTAGCCTTGACACACTTATCTGGGACCACTTAGGGTTAATGAAAGTGCGCTTTCTCTGATACAAGGGTGGATTAGATTACTAAACAGGAGTCCCTTCCAACTCAAATACTCCTATGATTTTAGCTGGGTTATGAAGTAATAAAACTCTCTTAATTACAGATTTTAGACTGTTAGTCATTTATCCCCATAAATTATTTACACGTTTCCAAGAATTCACATTCCGTAACCAGATTTGTCCTCATATGTGGCATAATTTCTGTATTTCCTGATTTAACAACAATTCAGCTAAATATCACTGCCAGATTTAAAGGGCATGAAGCATCCTCAATCATCATGCTCCACTCCCCTTGGCTTTAGTGGGATCTCTGCCACTATAGAACAATATACGTGAAGAAAGGAAGGACAGATGGGAAAAGAGGGTAGAAATAGTGGGGAAAATTAGGAAGAACTCAAAGAAAGCATATTTTACCTCAAAATGCAAACATCATAGATTTATGTACCATATTATTTAGCCTGGGCTTGACTCATAGCCTGCCTCTATCCCCTATTCTTCAACTCATTCCTCCTACCAAAAGCCTAAGGGTGTTAATTCTTTCTAGTATATATTAATATTGTCAGAGCCCATATGTAGGCAGTCTGACCTTACAGTTAGAGCCTAAAGTAGTATTTAGATCAGCATAGCCAGAGTCAGAAGCCAACCCAAGAGTCAAATCAGACTCAGAGTCACACCAAGGGTCAAGCTGGAGTCAATAACCAGAGCTAGAGCAACGCAGTAGGAACCTGATCTGGTCAGTAGGGGGTCCAAACAACTAATGAATTTCTAAGCAAGGGGAACAGGAAGCTTTATGCCAAGAGGTGACCAATCAGAAGTCTGCTGCTAGTCAGCTGACCTAAGTCAAACCGGATATAACTGTTTGCTGGCTATCAGCTGTAGTTTCCCTGTTTGGCCTTGCAGCATGGGAACGAAGCAGGAGAGGCTCTCACTTTGTGGGTTTGGCTTTGAGACCAGTGGCACTGACAAATATATACAAATGAATGTGGGTACTCAGCTCATCTGAGGAAAAACCAACCCTCAGGTGTCTCCCGCTTAAGCCTTCAAAAACAGATGCACCCAAAATCAAAGGTTACACTTTTGAGCTAGTTGGCCTACGGGTCTGATTCCAATTTCACTTACAGCAGGTGTAAATCAGAAGTCACTCCAGTGAGGTCAATGAAGTTATGCTGATGCAAAACCAGTGTAAGTAATATGCTCCCTGGGACTTGCTCCCTGCTGCTATAAGGGTAAGAAGGAAGGCCACATTCTGAATTCCTAACTCAAGCATGATTCCCATTGACTTCATTGCAACCCATGCCTGAGGAAGCAGCTCAGACTGGCCTCAACATTTTCCCCTAGCACCATGTTGGAGTTCTGCAGAAAATTAGCAGCTAACTTAGAACTCTTAACAGTACAACTTTTCTCAGGTTCTGGATGTACTGGGCCAACAAGTTCAAAGAAGGAAAAGCATGTTTGTGACAGGTGTTTCTCTAGGGCCAGTAATGCATGCGTTAAATGGTACTTCCCTGGGACTTGTTTTAGGGGATAATATGTATATAATGATACATAATGCCACTTTATAGCTTTAATTTCAGAACCAATAATAATTTACAAGGAAAAGTTAGCCAGCATTCATCACCCCTTCATTAAACAGCTGTTTTTGAAAAACTAAAGACTGTGTGCGTTATGAAAAAGTGCATAGTATTAAGTCTGTTTTCATAACCGATAGTTGTCTGGGAACAAGAATACAGTAACTAGACTTTTAATCAATGGCCGCTTTGTAACAGAAGTTTCATAATGAGAATTCCATGCACTCTGCTATAATGGTGGTGGGGGAACCAATTTGCTAACCTATACATTTGATTTTTAGTATTTTTTCAAACACTAAGATTTTTAAGCTCTCACTGAAAGCATTTACCCTTTGGATCTAATTTCTATGGAGCAGCATAAGGTAATACATTGTGTTTCTAATAGTAATAGCAGCTGAAAACAAGTTAGTGGGGAAGAGCAGAAAAAAGAATACAATGGGTGAAACCTTTGGGAAGATTGAGTGGAACTTGGTAGAATATCTTTTACTTTTCTCAGATCTCTATGTGGTCCTTCCCAGTTAGGTTTGAGGTGTGTTGACACAGCAACATGGATATTTGTATATCTGCTCCTTGTGCTATGTACGTTCTGGAGATAAATCAAGTCCCCAGGGCTGTCTGACGTATTCACGTAGCTTACTTGGCCGTCCTCACGGCAGTGAGTGGACTGCCGCTGCTCCCCCATCAACTCCGCTTACTCCTCCTGCTGAGGTGGAGTACAGGCGTCAATTTGGGGATCGATTTATTGCGTCTAGACGAGACGTGATAAATCGATCCCCGATACATCGAACACTATCCGCTGATCTGGCGGGTAGTATAGACATACCCTTGGATTCTCCAAAGGACAACTAGGCATCCATTTTGTAAGCCGTTCTTGTCCCCTTCTCGCTCTGAATTTGGCGCCTTTGTGTGTTTAGGTGGGAAAAGATGGTTAGTGTCATTCGCTAAACTGCCTACCAACCCTATGTCTACGTAAGGGCGGTGCTCAGATTAGGTCGGCGCTGCCCGCCTGAGTGGCAGACTCTTGTTGCTGTCTGTTTGAGACAGAGCAAGTGGCTGAGGGTTAGTAGGGTAGGCCATTCACCCCACAAGGGTCATCTTAAGCAGGGAATATACTTACCTACACGCACCTAATCCATCTCCTATAGTGATCACTTGCCCCATGCACGACGACGCAAGTAAAGGGAGGGAGAGGGATTTAATTACCTGAATACTTCCATCTTACCCGAGAAGATGTTCATCTGGAGGTCCTGTCTGTATCTGAGGAATCTGGCCGTCCTGTCGCACTGCATCCATCCTGAAGAGGACAGGGGCGGCTCTAGGATTTCCACCGCCCCAAGCAGGGCGGCACGCAGCGGGGGGCGCTCTGCTGGTAGCCGGTCCCGTGGCGCCGGTGGACCTCTCGCAGACGTGCCTGTGGAGGGTCCGCTGGTCCCGCGACTCCAGTGGACCTCCCGCAGGCACGCCTGCGGATGCTCCACCGGCGCCGCGGGACCAGCGGACCCTCCGCAGGCACGTCTGCAGGAAGTCCACCAGCGCCGCGGGACCAGCGCACCTTCCGCAAGCGTGCCTGCGGGAGGTCCGCCAGAGCCGCCTGCTGCCCTCCCGTGGGACGCCGCCCCAAGCGCACGCTTGGCGCGCTGGGGTCTGGAGCCGGCCCTGGAAGAGGAGAAGACACCATCAAATCAAGCTGCCAGAGATGATACTGTCATTGTCATTTTGATCCTCATGTATACATCCCTATTGATACAGACTGCCTTGTTTTATTATCCATCTCACCTTGTTACCTGGGGAGTCCTTGCCACCCCATTAATAAATCTTGTTGTACCTTTATCCTGAGTTATATCTGGGAACACAACCCCCCAGTGATAGAACGGAGAGGGAGGCAAACCTGAGACTGAGATTCCTGGCCATTGTTAATTGTAGCTCCTGTTTCAGTCAGCAGAGCCACCAGCCCATCATACTTACTGGAGGGAAGATGCCAATCTGAGCGAAATGCACATGCGCATGCACGCACACACACATGTGCACACACACACTCACTCTCACACTCTCTCCTAGACAGTTTAGTTTCACAGGCCTAGAGGATTTTATCAGCAGAGAAAGAATTGCTAGGACAAATTAATTGTTGGATATGTATAAAGATATCTGGCTTAATTCATACAAGGAAAGTAGCTGCACCCAAGCAGACATTCACACCGGGGACAGGTCACAGCATCACCTCTGACTTGTGCATGGAAGGGCATCTTGAAACTCCTTCCAAGGTTCCCTAGCAGCCTTGCTGGCAGAGGTCACCTGGGAAATGTGCCAAACCAGCACATCTGGGCTGCACTGGCTGGTTCACTCCAGGCTGCTAGGCAAAGTGAAGTGCAGCTTGTGTATCACTGCAGCCTACTTTTCTAGCACAGCCCGGCAGTGAATCTCACCTGTTATTTTGGTATCATTCCATTCTAGTTCCATGCCATTCTTTCACCAGTTTGCTTTATCCACATGAGTGTCTGAATGTTTTTAAACTGGACTTTGAAATTAACACATTTGAGGCTAGAAAACATAGTTCTGGTGTTGGCTGCTGCTTGTTTTGTTTATAGACAGCTCTCTGGCAAGAAATGTCCAGTTTTATAAATCAAAACTGAGGTTCTCCAGAACACACACACAGCATTCTTTGGAGCAAAACTCTGGACTCACAAAAGCTACATCTATGGGTTTTTCTTTTAATTATTGCTCATAAATTTCTAGTGACCTTCAATATCAAGTTGCAACTTGTTCCATATTATATATGCAAATATCATGGCTCCATTATCTCCCCTTCTACATTCAAGGCAGACATCCATGATGCCTAAGTGATATGTTTCAAATTTAAAGAAAATCAGACTCAGAACAGAGCAGTAGTCCTTGAAGCTGGTACATTCTACATTGTAGCTACTGTGCTATGACTTTTGTAAAAAAGAGACTGGAAATGAAATACCTCATCTACACTGTCATGAATAGTTAGTAAAGGGTTAAAGCATAGTACCTGGTGGGCATCTGACCTGAGGACCAATCAGGGAAGAGAATTTGAAACTCCTAGGAGGGAACTTTTCCCTCTGTTTGGGGGGGTCTTGGTCTTTGGCCGTTTGGAGTTCAAGAGACCAGACGAGTTAATCAAGTCCCTACAAGTTCCTCCTTTCTGAACTACTTTCTTCTAGTCAAGATAGTGAGTATTAGAAAGATACTTTGTGTCCTTATCTAATAATCCTATGTTTGCAATTCTGTGTGTTTGTTATTGATTATTCTTAATTCTGCTTGTACTGGTTGTACTGAGAAAGAGAGAGGATTCTCTCCAGAACTTAGCAAGGTTATACCCTATGAGTGCCCAGCTTGGATTCACAGAGATTCTATATTTTCTTTTGTTCCCTTAATAAATTCTTTTCTTTTCTTTGGACTTGGTTAATTCCTTCCCTTGGGGAAATTCAGGGGAAGGGGAGGGGGAAGTGGGCTGCTTCCCTGTGTGTAGAGATTCAAGGCGTTTGAATCCAGGCATCTCTGTCTTCAGAGCAAGCTGGAGAGAGGGGGGAGGGGGAAGGTTCCTCCTCTGTGAATTGATCTGTGTTCCCAAGGGGGGAAACAGGGGTGTCCCGGCCCACGGAATTGACCGGGTGGTGGCAGCCGAAGGGGAGACCTACCCTAGGATTTTGGGGTGGGGGAAGACATGCGGGTCCTCACTTTGAAACCGCCCAGTTTCAAGTGAGGGTAGACTCCTGACATGGTGGCAGTGGTGTTTCGGACCCAGAGAGAGAGGCAAGGCTTTTCTACCAGAGGCACTCTGAGGCAGTTTCAGGGTTAGAAGTATTTTCAGTTTTTTGCAGGGCTTTCTGTTACAAAGCCTCCGGTGGAGAGGTACTGGCGTCCATTGTGATACAAGGTACCACTCAGGATTCCTGAGGTGGGGGGAAGTGCTCGCCAAAGTACATTCCCATCCAACAGGAAAAGCAGGTTTGGGGGTTGCAGAGAGAAACCCTCCAGCCAGGTTTTTTTTTCTCCCTGTGTCTTTTGAAAGGATCAGAAGACAGGAGAACACAAATCCCTAAGGAATAGACCAGATTTTTCTCAGGGGTATTGTTAGCAGCAGCCTTTCAGCTGGGCTGCTGAGTACAGCAACTCAGAGCAGAGGGAGACAGAGAAATTTTTTTTTTAACTCTTTCCCTCTTACCCAGTACAAACCAGTAACATTACACAAACCACAATTTGCTATACAAAGGATTGATTTCTCTTTCTTTACTCAAGTTATCATAGGCAGGGGTAGGGACTGTCAAGCAACACATACGGTTCACTGACTGCAGAGGGGTGTGACCAGCACCTGAAGGCACAGACATGACTGACTCAAAGACCGAACTGGAAATTGCTCAAGTAAATTTAAAAATCCTACAGGCACAAAAAGAGAAGGAGGAAGCTGCCCATCAGAGAGAGATGGAAAAACTAGAAGCTACCCAAAAAGCCAAAGAGGCAGAACACAGGAGGGCCATGGCAGCCAAAGAGGCTGACCGGGAAACCAAAGAGTTAGAGCTACGAATCCAGACACAGGCTTTGGAATTAGAAAAAGCTAAACAGCAAACTCCACCCAATCCAATCCCTCTTCAACCTACTGATCAACCTTCTCGGAGAAAATTTCCCGCCTACAGGGCCGGGGATGATGTTGAGGCCTTTTTGGAAAACTTTGAGAGGGCCTGTATTGGATACCATCTTCCTAAAGATCAATACATGCTGGAGCTGAGGTCACAGCTCAGCGGACAATTATCCCTGGTGGCAGCTGAAATGCCTAGAGACCTGATGGACGACTTTCCACTGTTCCTAACCAAGGCCAGACTCAGAATGGGCATCACCCCTGATCACGCCCGTCAGCGTTTCAGAGCCCAGAAATGGAAACCAGAGATGTCATTTCCAGAGCACGCTGCTTACCTGGAAAAACACTATTTCTCCTGGATATCAGGATCCAAGGTTAAGGAGCTAGACGACCTACACCTCCTGATATTGATGGAACAGTTCCTAGATGGTGTTCCTGAGAACATTAGACGCTACATCCAAGATGGTAAACCAAAAACTCTCACTGAGGCAGGAGAGATTGGAGCCAGATGGATGGCATCGGTAGACAACACGAAAGCTACTGCCAAGGGGAGCGAATCCAACAGGGTACACACCGACACTAAACCCTACCGTCGCGGACCAATCAAACCCACACCTACAACCCACGGACAGTCAGACTCTACCTTTCCTTCTACCTCACCAGTCTCCAGTAGACCAACACAAACTGGTGACCCATCAACTGGGCGATGTTTTCAATGCAATGAATTGGGGCATATCAAAGCCAAATGCCCAAAGAACCTAAACCGAGTGCAACTCCTTGCACCTTCACACCAAGGAAAGCCGGACATAGATGTATCTCAAATACCCTTAGAACATAGGGAAACTTTGAGAGTGGACGAAAAGGAGATCATCGCATGGAGAGACACTGCAGCACATGTGTCAGCTATCCACCGAACCTTCGTGGACCCCAAATTCATCAACCAGAAAACCAAAGTGACAATTCGACCCTTCATGTCAAAACCTGTAACATTACCTACAGTGCGTTTACCTGTCCAGTACAAGGGCTGGTCAGGGAAGTGGACTTTTGCTGTCTATGACAACCATCCGATTCCCATGCTACTGGGGAACGACTTGGCCCGACACACTGAACAGCAAAAAACAGAGGGAGTGGTTACACGCAGCCAAGCCAGACGAGCTGCCGGACCCATCCCTGTTCCTGAGCCATCCACCGGGACCCCGTCTGTGTTACCAGAGACCCAGACAGAGGTGGTGGAACCGGATCCCAGGCCAACACCTACAGCAGCCATAGTACATCCAGTCCCAGAACCGGAACTGGAAGAGCAACCAGCGCCAGCACCGGCGCCAGCGCTTGCAACTCCACCGCCAGAGGGCGCCAGCGGGCCTGAACTGGCAGAAGCAGCAAACAACCCTACCCAAGAGGCTCAGCCGGAGCCTGAAATGACACTTTGTGCACCAGCGGGGAGCGGTCCACAGTCAACGGAAACAACCTCATCACCTACATCGCTTCCAGAGGAACTGGTGTCTCCCGCCTCAAGGGAACAGTTCCAGAGAGAGCAGGAAGCTGATGACAGCCTCAAGAAAGCATGGGCGGCGGCACGCAGCAACCCACCGCCTCTCAGCTCTACTACCCGATCCCGGTTCGTTGTGGAGAAAGGACTGTTATACAAGGAATTTCTTTCTGGTGGACACCAGGAGGGCTGGCATCCTCAAAAACGGTTGCTCGTTCCGACCAAGTACCGGGAAAAGCTCTTAAGCTTAGCCCATGATCACCCTAGTGGCCATTCTGGGGTGAAACGAAGCAAAGACAGGTTGGGAAGGTCCTTTGACTGGGAGGGGATGGGCAAGGACGTTGTCAAGTATGTCCGGTCTTGTGAGGTATGCCAAAAGGTAGGAAAACCTCAAGACCAGGTCAAGGCCCCTCTCCAACCACTCCCCATAATGGAGGTCCCATTTCAGCGAGTAGCTGTGGATATTATGGGTCCTTTCCCAAAAAAGACCCCCAGAGGAAAACAGTACATACTGACTTTTGTGGACTTTGCTACCAGATGGCCGGAAGCAGTAGCTCTAGGCAACACCAGGGCTAACACTGTGTGCCAGGCCTTAACTGACATTTTTACCAGGGTGGGTTGGCCCTCTGAAATTCTTACAGATTCGGGAACAAATTTCCTATCAGGGACCATGAAAGACCTGTGGGAAACTCATGGGGTGCATCACTTGGTTGCCACCCCGTACCATCACCAAACTAATGGCCTAGTGGAAAGGTTCAATGGAACTTTGGGGGCCATGATCCGCAAATTCGTCAATGAACACTCCAATAATTGGGATCTAGTGTTACAACAGTTGCTGTTTGCCTACAGGGCTGTTCCACATCCGAGTTTAGGATTCTCACCATTCGAGCTGGTGTATGGCCATGAGGTTAAGGGGCCATTACAGCTGGTAAAGCAGCAATGGGAGGGGTTTACACCTCCTCCAGGGACTAACATTCTGGACTTTGTAAGCAACCTTCAAAACACCCTCCGAGACTCTTGGGCCCTTGCTCGAGAGAACTTAAGAGATGCTCAAGCGGAGCAAAAGGTCTGGTATGATCGACATGCCAAGGAGCGGTCCTTCAAGGTAGGAGACCAGGTCATGGTCTTGAAGGCGCAACAGGCCCATAAGATGGAAGCGTCCTGGGAAGGACCATACATGGTCCAGGAGCGCCTGGGAGCTGTTAACTACCTCATAACATTCCCTGATTCCTTTTTAAAGCCTAAAGTGTTTCATGTTAACTCTCTAAAGCCCTTTTATCCCAGAGAATTACAGGTCTGTCACTTTACAGTTCAGGAAGGAGATGACACCGAGTGGCCTGAAGGTGTCTACTACGAAGGTAAAAGAAATGGTGGTGTGGAAGAGGTGACCCTCTCCACAACCCTACAACGTCTACAGCGGCAACAGATCAAGGGACTGTGCACTGACTTCGACCCCTTGTTCTCAGCCATCCCAGGACGGACTGAGCAAACCTACCACTCCATTGACACAGGTAATGCTCACCCGATTAGAACACCACCCTACCGGGTGTCACCTCATGCCAAAGTTGCTATTAAACAGGAGATTGACAACATGTTGGAGATGGGTATCATCCGCCCTTCTACCAGTGCATGGGCATCTCCAGTGGTTCTGGTTCCCAAACCAGATTGGGAAATACGCTTTTGTGTGGACTACCGTAAGCTAAATGCTGTAACTCGTCCAGACAACTACCCAATGCCACGCACTGATGAGCTATTGGAAAAGTTGGGACGTGCCCAGTTCATCTCTACCATTGATTTAACCAAGGGATACTGGCAGGTACCACTAGATGAACCCGCCAGGGAAAAATCTGCCTTCATCACCCATGCAGGGGTGTATGAGTTTACTGTGCTTCCGTTCGGACTGCGGAATGCACCTGCCACCTTCCAAAGGCTGGTGGATGGTCTACTAGCAGGATTGGAAGACTGTGCAGTTGCATACCTCGATGATGTGGCCATTTTTTCTGATTCATGGCCCGAACACCTAGAACATTTGAAAATGGTTTTAGAGCGCATCAGGCAGGCAGGACTAACTGTTAAGGCCAAAAAGTGTCAAATAGGCCACAACAGAGTGACTTACCTAGGACACCAGGTGGGTCAAGGAACCATCAACCCCCTACAGGCCAAGGTGGAGGCTATCCAACAGTGGCCTGTCCCAAGGTCAAAGAAACAGGTCCAATCCTTCTTAGGTTTGGCCGGATATTACAGGCGATTTGTACCACACTACAGCCAAATCGCTGCCCCACTAACTGATCTGACCAGGAAAACCCAGCCAAATGCAGTTAAGTGGACTGATGAGTGTCAGAAAGCCTTTACCCAGCTTAAGGCAATGCTCATGTCGGACCCTGTATTAAGGGCCCCAGACTTTGACAAACCCTTCCTAGTCACCACCGATGCATCTGAACGTGGGGTAGGAGCGGTACTAATGCAGGAAGGACCGGATCACAACTTCCATCCTGTCGTGTTTCTCAGCAAGAAACTGTCTGAGAGGGAAAGCCACTGGTCCATCAGTGAAAAAGAATGTTACGCCATTGTGTATGCCTTGGAAAAGCTACGCCCATACGTTTGGGGCCGGCAGTTCCAGCTACAAACTGACCATGCTGCGCTAAAGTGGCTTCACACCAACAAGGGAAACAACAAGAAACTTCTCCGCTGGAGCTTAGCTCTCCAAGACTTTGACTTTGACATTCAACACATTTCAGGAGCTTCCAACAAAGTTGCTGATGCACTCTCTCGTGAAAGTTTCCCAGAATCAAGTGGCTAAAAACTGTTCTTAATATGTTTTCATGCTTAGTAGTCGATGTAATAGTGCATGTGTTTTCTTACTCTGGTTGTTTTACAGTTCTAGGAGGAAATCGCCGCCAGTGGATCCCACTGTGACGATTTGGGGGGCGTGTCATGAATAGTTAGTAAAGGGTTAAAGCATAGTACCTGGTGGGCATCTGACCTGAGGACCAATCAGGGAAGAGAATTTGAAACTCCTAGGAGGGAACTTTTCCCTCTGTTTGGGGGGGTCTTGGTCTTTGGCCGTTTGGAGTTCAAGAGACCAGACGAGTTAATCAAGTCCCTACAAGTTCCTCCTTTCTGAACTAATTTCTTCTAGTCAAGATAGTGAGTATTAGAAAGATACTTTGTGTCCTTATCTAATAATCCTATGTTTGCAATTCTGTGTGTTTGTTATTGATTATTCTTAATTCTGCTTGTACTGGTTGTACTGAGAAAGAGAGAGGATTCTCTCCAGAACTTAGCAAGGTTATACCCTATGAGTGCCCAGCTTGGATTCATAGAGATTCTATATTTTCTTTTGTTCCCTTAATAAATTCTTTTCTTTTCTTTGGACTTGGTTAATTCCTTCCCTTGGGGAAATTCAGGGGAAGGGGAGGGGGAAGTGGGCTGCTTCCCTGTGTGTAGAGATTCAAGGCGTTTGAATCCAGGCATCTCTGTCTTCAGAGCAAGCTGGAGAGAGGGGGGAGGGGGAAGGTTCCTCCTCTGTGAATTGATCTGTGTTCCCAAGGGGGGAAACAGGGGTGTCCCGGCCCACGGAATTGACCGGGTGGTGGCAGCCGAAGGGGAGACCTACCCTAGGATTTTGGGGTGGGGGAAGACATGCGGGTCCTCACTTTGAAACCGCCCAGTTTCAAGTGAGGGTAGACTCCTGACATACACATACCACCAAAAAGCCACAGGTGATCAGAGAACTCAACTCAGCCAGTACCTGAAAGCTGTCACAGGAATATTAGATACATGAAGATGTTACTGGACAGACTGCTTATACTGACTGGCACTAAGGGCAGTTAAAAACCTACACTTGGCCCGTGCCAGCTGATTTGGGCTCACAGGGCTCAGGCTAAGAGGCTGTTTAATTGCGGTGTAGATGGTCAGGCTTGAGCTGCCGTCTGAGTTTTGGGACCAGCCCACCTCCCAGGGTCCTAGAGTCTGGGCTCCAGACCAAGCCCAAATGTCTACACCGCATTTAAACAGCCCCTTAGCCTTAGCCCCCTGAACCCGAGTCAGCTGGCATAGGCCAGCCAGGGGTTTTTAATTGCAGGATAGACAGATCCTAAGTGTCCAATCAGCCAGTCTTTGAGGGGTGTTAGGAAGCAGCGTACCTTATGGGCAAGTTATTTCACTTCCCGGTTTCTTGCACTTTCCTCTGAAGCCTGCACTGGTATGGAAAGTCCTATGTTCCTATCAACTTTCAGCACAGGTGTCACAGCATGAAGGGGAAAACATACAGAAACATGAGGAGAGAGAGAATAAGAAAACGTATTGATTCGATGCGCTGGTGCCATGTGCCTTAACATTTTTACTGGTCTTACTGTACAGAAAGATAGGGTTGAATATGTTCCGACGGCATGTGAGCATGTCTGGTATGGGCATGATAAGATCTAATTGTAGTATTCATCTAAATGCCAATTAATTGTGAAAATGAGAGAAATACCATCATCTTCTTCGGTGTTTCCCTGATTCTGCTGTCTTCTGAATTGGGCTGCTCCCTGGATGCACAGTCTCCTGCCCCCCTTCAGCATTTAAACATCTGTAAAGTAATCAAGCTCTCAAACACACATGAGTGTGTGCACATTCTGCACTTCCACTTACTCAGATCAAATCCTCATCTAAGACTCAAAATATTCTGACTTCTAGGAAATAGACGACTTTCAAGAATATCTGTTTTGAATTACTGATAATGCCTTTAATACCCATATATACATTAATGGTGTAGCCTCATCTGGATACTATGTGCAGTACTGGGGTCACCTGCATCTCAAAATTATGCAGACTTAAGAGGAGGTTCAGAGAAGAGTGACAGGAATGATCAAGGTCTGAAAAGATTCTCATATGAAGAGAGATTGAAAAGATTGGTATTGTTCCCCTTAGAAAAGAGTTAAAGAAGAAGGGACATGTTAAATGTATATACAGTGGTCTAAAGAAGGTAGATCGCCGTCTCATAACATAAAAGCATGGGGACTTTCAATGAGATTACAGAAAGTGGAAAATTCAAAGCTGATGAAAGGAAACACTTTTTCACACACCATGTAATTAGACTGTGGAACTCATTGCTACAGGATGTCACTGAGGCGAAGAACTTAACAAGATTCAAAGAGGAATTGGACATTTATATGGTTATCAAGAATATCCAGAATTATAACAACACATTTTTTGAAGGGATAATAAACCTTGTGCTTCAAGGCTAAAAGCAACTATGGTTTGTTTAACATCGTTTCACTTAAAGTTGCATTTTTCAGGAACATAACTACTACGTTAAGTGAGGAGTTACTGTAATCCACCACTCCAAGAGGTGGTAGCTATCTCAAGGGAAGAATTCTTCTGTCAGCCTAGCACCGTGGGTTAGGTCGACCTAACTATATTTCACAGTCCTGAGGAAAGTAGGTAGGTCGGTAGGTCGATCTAATTTAAGTGTAGAAGGATTCTCTTTCTCACTAAGGGACCCTTCGTCCAACTTGCCCTGGATAACAAAACAGACAGCTGGAAATTAGGGCCTGATCCAGAGCCCACTGAAGTCAATGGGTGTCTTTCCATTGAGTTTAATGTGATTTGGATCACGCCTTTACCAATCATAACAGGAGGTTACCTACAGCAGTGTAAGCCTATCTCAGGTGTTTTAATATGGTCGTTTCAGTGGAAGAAAAATCTGTCTGCTGGTACTAATTGTAACAATCCTCTAGAATACACATTTCAGTCAGAGTCCTTGTTCTCATGCTCCCACCTAAATCTAGTCTGAACCACTATCAGATTCTGCCTCTGTCAAATATTTACTTGGATTGTTCTTAAGGTTTGGCATTAGATATGCTCAACTATACCATCTGCTACCATTTCTTTAAGTTTTGTTTTCCCTACAACAGCTTGTGATCTTGTTCTTTTATCAGCTCATTCAGCAGAGATGGGAAAATGAATCACTGATGTCATTTAATAGAACCATTAGTTTTCTCAGACTGGCAACCCCGGGTGTTGCCAAGCCCACTAACAGTAAGCAGATTTTGGCTTCTTTGTGTCTGTAATTGCCTATTCGGATCTATAAATTGCATGTTGCTTTTTTTGGTGCTTTTCAGGGGTCTGGCTTTTTTGTTTGTTTGTTTGTTGGGGTTTTTTTTAATTTCCTGCCAGAGAGTGAGATTGGCGCTTGGTTGCGCAATCTATCTTCTCTGTGCATTATTACACTGCTAAAAAAAAACTTAAAAGGCTGCTTGCAGTTGATTTTTTCCTTTCGCTTTCGGGTTACATCTTCTGCATGTGCGTTTGCTGGGCTGCTGGCTGCCTGCCCCCAGCACATTTCCCAGACCTGAAGAAGAGCACTGTGTAAGCACCAAAGCATGTCTCTCTCATCAACAAAACTTAGTCCACTAAAACCAACTTACTTAAACTGACTGAACGCTGGAAATTCCGTGCTGGCCTGAAAAGATGCCTTTAACTCACCCCCTCAAGTCCAAGTACCGCAGGTCATGTGGGACCATCTTCTTTCCTGGAGACTTTTCTCAGACAATTGCACCAATTGAAGTAGTTTCACCTTTTACTCTGGTTCTTTGATTTGTAGATTCACACTAAACCATTAACATTACATTAACACAGTTTTAATGACAAGGGTTTCTTATGTTCTTTTTAATTGTGTCTGTAACTTGAATAAAACCAAACCACTAAAAGTGTGCAGTACCAGAGATTTAAAAAAAAAAAAAAAGTTTAAAGTATAATATTTACCTTGCAGAACAGAACTATGTTGTCTGGTACATTTCTGTCTAAATGTGAAATATGGGCAGACATTTAAGGCAGATCAGATAAATCCATAGTTATGGACTGTTACAAAAGTGAGATTGGATTTGGTGGTTTGCAATCAGTAACCTGTGCCATAGCGGTCAGTGCATAGTAGGGCCTGATCCTGAACACTCTCAGTTCCCTTTGACTTTAGCAGAACCTGAGGACTCGGTTCTTAGAGACGTTTATCAATTGATAATACAGGTGCTGCACATGTTCAGGTCTCCTGCTGCCACTAATGTAGTTAGCTGCAAGTCTAGTCTCAGCTACATACAGAGTAAGAAGGGACCTGTCCAGATCAGGGCCGGCGCTTCCATTTAGGCGACCTAGGCAGTCATCTAGGGCACCAGGATTTGCGGGGGGCGGCATTTTGCCGGGAGGGCGGCAGGCGGCTCCGGTGGACCTCCCGCAGGCGTGCCTACAGAGGGTCTGCTGGTCCCGCGGCTCCGGTGGAGCATCTGCAGGCACGCCTGCGGCAGGTCCACCGGAACAGTGGGACTGGCAGTGAAATGGGTAGAGCCGGCCCTGCGCCTAGGGTGCCAAAAACCCTGGCGCCGCTCCTGGTCCAGATGAAGGTTAAAATCATGCTTGCCTCAATCATCTTTTAAGGCATTTGTTGGTAATTTGGTTTGCATGAGTAGTGACTCTTTTCGGGGACCCTGTGCTTAAGACTCCCCATAGGTGATATGTTGTATCAGGTATCCAACTCTGTTCTCAAGGGAAAAAATCTCCATCCATGCTCAGTAGGGAATAGGTACCCAACTCAGGCTCCAGTTATATCATTGGAACAGGGCTGGGTCGCATCACATTTACACAGATGAAGGTGTGTATTGAACATAAGGATGGAAATGGCCAATATGAGCAACTTGAACTTATTTTCCTGTCCAAAATGTGATGAAATGTAAACTCTTCTACCACGTAAAATCGAGTAAGAGGAATGCATGCCATTTTCAATGTAAAGTGTTATAAATGCCACAAGTTCCTGGTAGATGTTGGGAAACATTCTAATTAGGAGCAAAGCTGCTTCTCCCTCGTGTATTTTCTGTTGGGTTGTTGTTATTTTTTGTGTTGCTCATTGTTAATAAAGGACGAAAAGGACAGCATCAGAATCCGTATGAGATCTGCTCCCAAAGCCATTGTCTTATCTGCAACACTGGTAACCAAATGAGAAGGTTATATGAATGCAGGAGGGGGATAAGCAACAGGAGCCCAGGAACAGTTAAGAAACAAAGATCTGCTTGTCCTGCCAATACTCCTACTAAGAAAAAATGAAGGGAGTGGAAAAGCAGACCAGGGATGATGTAGAGGCTGACCTCTCTCTTAACAGAATGTTTTGCAGAGTTTTCCACAAGGCGTCATTCGTTTTATAAGCTGAGTCAAAGTAGAGGAAATCTCAGCTAGGAGTATGACTTGGTGGGTTCTGAGAAAAGAAGAGGCTTCCATCTACTATGATGCCACGTTTTGTTTTTTTAAAAATGTTGAGTTGTGTATCAGTCATGTTGCTTACAGGTTGCCTCAGAGACGGGTACACAGACTAGGGAAACAGGAGGCGAGGCCTTGTCTACACTACAGACTAAAACCTGTTGCTGGCAAAGGGTTAAAGCTTAGCTGGAACTGTGCTGAATGTGGCAGGTCTTTGTCTGCACTCAGAGCTGAACAGTGTTCAGCACTGGTTCGGTTGCAACCACTGTGAACCGCCGTCAGCAATGGTTCTGTTCTGTAGCATAGACAAGCCTTTATCAAGGGTCATGGAGAAGCAACTTCACCTCTTCATGGCTCAGTTACCGCCTCTGTTAAAGAACGGGGATCATGAGGCTTACTCACCCTTGATCTTTGGTTGAAGAGTGCTAAATATTACTATTCAGCGGCGGTGGGGAGCCTAAGGAAGTTGGGTGCCCCAATTCCAGGGAAATTCCCTGAACTCTCTCAAGCTCCTTTGAAAAATGCCAAAGTAACTTGTAAGGAAACTGGTCCTGGATTTGCCAGAGACCTAAAGGATTGGCGGGATTCTGGGTATGTGTGAATCACTTCACCGCTCATGAGCAATGCAGCCCATCCTGGTAAAACCTTTATAACAAAACCACACCATGTATTGCATCATTAAAAATATGTGTTGCCCACTTATTTTTTTTTGCCCCCTGTTGCTTGAGAGACCTGTCCCCTTCCAATTTTATACTACCCTGTTGATGGCTGGCACAGAGTGGCAGGCACTCTGGGCTGGTCTACACTGGGTGGGGGGGGTCGATCTAAGATATGCAACTTCAGCTATGCTATTCGCGTAGCTGAAGTCGAAGTATCTTAGTTCGACTTACCTGGCCGTCCTCATGGCGGCGAGTCGACTGCCGCAGCTCCCCTGTCGACGCTGCTTACTCTTCCTGCCAAGGTGGAGTATGGGCATCAATTCGTGGATCGATTTATCACGTCTAGATGAGACGTGATAAATTGATCCCCGATAGATTGATTACTACCCGCCAATCCGGCGGTTAGTATAGACGTACCCTCTTGAGAGATTATGGGCCTGTGTCTTATTAGCTACCTCCTAGCTAAAACTTACCAGTGAGGGATCAGGTGGTTATAAATCAGCAACTCGCTTTAGGTGGACAGAGAGCTACAGGAAGGTATGTGCAGGAGACCCAAGGACAGGGGTGGGAGCTACAGGAAGTGGGTTGATTCCTGTGGCCAACCCTGGAGAAGGGAAACTCCCAGACAAATGTCGTGTAGGAGGACTGGAAAAGAGCTGCCAGGAGTAGGCTCTGGCAGGAAGCCCTCTTCTGGTGGGTGGGGTATAGAGAGCACAACTTGTAGATAGCTCTCAGGCCAGTGTCCTGTAGGGTGAGACTGTGTAGGGAATAGCTAGCCCTGTAGAAAACCCAAGGTTAGGGGGAAGAAACAAGTGATGTGGAATTTGTGCAACCAGTTTTTATGTGGAAGAAATAAAGCTGAAGCCCTGAGAGAAAAAGGGGCCTGACCCAAGCTCTGGGTGTGGGGTCAATCCTTCCTGAATCATAGAATATCACGGTTGGAAGGGACCTCAGGAGGTCATCTAGTCCAACCCCCTGCTCAAAGCAGGACCAATCCCCAGACAGATTTTTGCCTCAGATCCCTAAATGGCCCCCTTTAGGATTGAACTCACAACCAACCCTGGGTTTAGCAGGCCAGTGCTCACTGGACTGGGCAATAGAGTTGCTACCCCTGAGGTACAAAACTCAGGACATCTGGGCTGATCCTGAGCCCATAAAACTGGACAGCTGGCAGCATGTACTGAGCACCCTTACAGATTCCTTGGACAACTACCTCAAAGGGACAACTGTGAGAAAACCTGGACATGTGGTAACCCTACTGGTCTGGGGAGAGAGGCCTGCAGCTTACAATGCTTCTCAAAATGGCTACAGGGTCATTCCTTTTCCGTCCAGCTGCCAAGCAGTTGTACCCCTAGTCCTTCTCCTTCCTCCGCCCCCATAATCGCACCATTGGGTTACTACAGTCTATTCTCAGTTAGGGCCCAGAAATGAAGTCCATTCCCTAAGGAGCCCAAGTACAAAAAATAATGTTTAATTTATTCAAAGCTACTAACCAGGATGCCGCAATTGACTGATAAAGCATCACGCTTCAGACTGGAGCCTGAACAGCACAGGTTAAAGTTTTCCACGGAGGCTTCCCATTTTTGTAGGGAGTTTAAAGACATACAATTTACCAGATCAGGAACATTGTAGGGAACATTGATCTAGTTCCAACTCTTCAGTGAACAAATTAACACCCCATCTCCCTCTCCCGGATGAATGTGTTAGCATGAACTGTAAAATGTAGTCAAAAGGAGCCAGCCTGTTGTTAGTTGTTGTTAATATCTACAGCCCAACAGCTTATGTGTGTCTCTCACATTTGGAAAGAGCTATAGTGAAAATCCTACGAGAAGATATTTTATTTTGAGAGCGTGTTTGACTTTTCTGCCCATTCACTGTTTCAATGGAGGGAGGGCTAAGAAGCTCTTTTACACTCCTCACTTTGAGAGTTCAGATCCATTTGCTTTGACTTCTTGTAGCTGAGCCAAAGGATTTAAAAAAAAAAAGGCTGAACATTTCCACAAATGAATTCCAGACTTCTGGACTGTAAATCCACCTGCATTTTCTCAAGGGTTGTCAACAACTGAGCACATCTGCATGGAGGGCAAAAAAATCCGAACACAGTCGTGTTTGTGTTTCTACACCCCATACACGGGGGATTTATATAACAATATGTTAGAGCAATTAAGGAGCATCTCAAGTGAACTAGATTCATGGCAAAGTTTTACAGCTACCTTACAACATCTGACACTGCTACTATGGTTCCACTGTACACATAGACCCTTCCATGTGACATATCTCTATTGATTTTACAAATTTCAAATAAATTAAAAAGCTAGTGGATGACAAAGCATACTTAGTAGGGTTTGTATCATCTAGTCCAATGGGATATAAACTAGACAGCATCCTGTAATGATGTTAATAGGTCAGATTCCTCACAGGGCTTGTCTAGGCAGCAAGTTCCGGTATGGAAAGCCAGGGTGTGAACCTAGAGTGCACCAAATTGCTGCAGGGTAACTGTAGCACAGCACAAGTCCTGGCTTGTTAGTAAGAGGAGGCCCTAAGATATAAACCTTGGTATCAGAGGCCTGGTATGAGGCCTGAGGCCTAAACTAAAGTAATGGTCAAGACTTTGCTAACATAAAGCAAAGTTAAGTTGTGAGCCAGAGGCAGGCCCTGCTCACAGAAGCAAGGAAAGGGCTGATGCTGCAAGAAGATACGTACCTAAAAGGTACTGAACACTAGATATCAGAACATTCGCATACTTGCACATTCCACACAGATAACAAAGAACAGGCTGGCCCATCCCAATGACAGGGGCAAAAGGGTAATATGATGGATAGAGTTGTTTTGATCGAACCAACATGTACAAGGTGAGAGGCAGCACCTTAATACGTAGAGGGGTTGTACCGTGCTACGTAGAAAGGTTGCACCTCAATACGTCAGGTGTGATGTGTAACTTGTTTGTATCTGTGTATAAGAATGCATCCCTGGGGTGGTGTCTTTGTCCGGCCGAGGGGGCAGTGGAAAGTCCTGCCACTGACTGAGCCGGGTCCATTGCCAAGAGGCACTTTCTCATAGTATGCCCGGTAGACTAAGTAATCTATGGGGAACTGCCATTGTGTCCGAGGTCGCAATAAACCTAGTCGACGTGACTTTACATCTTACTGGACTCTGTGGTTATTGGGGGTTCTCGTCGGGTCTGCTGTGTCAGCTATCTGCGCAGAGTTGGGGCAGCACACAGAGGGAACTCACGCACACAGCTGAGTGATAACAACAAGGAGAAAGCAGAGCACCACACCGGTACCACTCTGACAACAGCTTGATGTACTACTGGAACTTGCTGCATAGACAAGATATTAGTTACACCTGTGCACCAGTACAGGTGTTGAGGGGGTTGCACAGGCCTAGTGACTTTATATTTTGATGGTACACAAAGGATCCAGAAGCACTCCAGAAATATTTCAAATTATAAATAGAGTTATAAGTGGCAACCAATTAACAGCACACAAACCCCTTCCCATTATTGAACTGTTTAGAGGCCACACGTACACAAGTATTCCCGAAGGTGTCAGTAGGACTATTTGTGTGAATAAGGCAAACAGGGTGTGGCCCCAGGACAAGACATGAGGAATGCTATGTTCACTTGAATCTTATTTGACCAGAGAACCTGGATTAAAACCCTTATTCGTTTGAAAAATGCTCTGGGCTCTTTAACAACTGCAAGAGGATCAGGACCTCTGTTTTATGTCTCCTCTGAAAGGCACCGGCTCCTGCAGGATAGTGTTCCTGACAGCCTACTGGGTCATTAGTTCAAATTCTTCCCTCGGAGTCAGTATGCCATCCTTATGATGTGATAGTGCAGACCTGCGCTTGTAACAGCCTTCAGTGTCCCTCCACTCCACTATTCTATACCTAGCTACTAGTGATCAAATTTTTCAGCCTGACAATCTTAGTCAGAATGGGGCAAGGCGTTTACTGTTTTTGCCTCTGCTATTGTTCCTGTAAAATGACTTCTGAATAAAACTTCTGTGTATATAGGAAGCTTTACTGGCAAGGAAAAGAGCTAGAGCAAGAGCTTCTCCTTAAATGGAAAAACATTTAGGGGGAAAAGGTGCAAAGTGTCTACATTTCCTGGGTTCCAGTTCCCCACTAACTTCCCTGGAAGTGATAGATTTAAGGGCTTACAAATGTTTTCTTTAAACAGCATATGGGAAATACTCAGGCTTTTACAGAAACATGGCTTTGTACTCACCAGCATCTCTCTTTTGAATGAAGTGGAGCAGCCTTAAAGTCAGATTTGCTCTCATTGATAGCTGTTCCCGAACGAATCTTTCTTGCCCACACAAAGACAAAGTCACATGTATATAGTTCTCATTTAGCTGTAGGAAAATGCTTGTTGTTCAAGTAAGTTCACCTACCATGCAATCCAGATTTAACCTATCCTTATTTACCACTCCAGTCTTTGGGTCATTTGCAAACTTCATCAGCAGGGA
This sequence comes from Mauremys mutica, assembly GCF_020497125.1. Classification (NCBI taxonomy): domain Eukaryota; kingdom Metazoa; phylum Chordata; order Testudines; family Geoemydidae; genus Mauremys; species Mauremys mutica. The sequence continues at coordinate 112,045,996 of NC_059079.1, read as the reverse complement.
TTTTATATTTTCTTCCAGATTATTGATAAAAATGGGCAGAAAACTGGTCCCTGTGGCATAGGTAAGCAATTGTAGTAACAGTGTTTTAGAGCTTTCCACTGGTGGTACATTTTGGGTAGAGGGTCTGTTGGGAATGGAATCCTATTCATATGTAGTCTAATGTGCACTTCCAATGGTCAGTACTAATGTATCTCTACTCCATATGGAGTAAAGAACAAAGTACAATTACTACATTTCTCAGCTTGACACTGCTCTGATCCCAAGAGTATAAACCATCATCTTCCCATTTGCTATTTGAATTGGTTTTAGAGAATTTGGCACAAATTAAGTATATGATGCTATACATGCATGGCATGATCCAGGTTTCCATCTGTCTGTAATACATGCGTCATATGCATCACACTCGTATGGAAATCTACAGTTAAGGCTTTTGGAATGGGTCAAGCTGAATTTAGCTGGAGCGAAGAATTCATGTGGATTTTTAGTTCCTGAGCCTATTTTAGAATTCAAGACTATATTGAGGACCATACTGGCAAACTACTTCTATAAAATATTGAAAATATGACTTTTGAATTCATGTCCAATAATGCACCTTATCCTCAGTGAGTAAGGTGACTTAGAGAAGTAACTACAGCTTAATTTCTAGACTGATACCCTTATACTGAATGTGGGCTGTCAGAGTCAGACTACTGTTTACAAGTAGTGAGTAGCTAATCCAGTTTCATTCGTTTTTACTCCACTTCACTTTCTAGGTCTTATGCACTAGCACAATGCTGTGATGTTTGGTTACTTACAAACAAACTGTTTTCACAATTTTTTTTAATTTCGTAAAAACATGTTATTAATGCACATGTTAATAATAATGCATGTTAATAATTTTTGTAAAGCTCTTCCCCTAAATTTTGGGACTAAACTAGAGCACCCGTCTTTCTCTGTCACAGAGTTTGATAAACTACAATGGCTATTCATTTGGTCTATTATTATTATTACTATTAGGTATCTTTTTATATTTTCTACAAATCTAAATAAATTAAAACACTTTCTAGGTACTTATATGGCCTTCATCACCATAGCATCTGAGCACTTCACAGCAATGAATTAGTTTTATTCTCACAACACCCCAGTGACATACAGAAGCATTATTCCCATTTTACAGATAGGGAAACCGAGGCACGAGGTAGCTTAAGTGGCTTGCCCAAGGCCACCCAGGAAGTCTGTGGCTGAGCTGAGAAATGAACTTGGATCTCTCAAGTCCCCATCTAATGCCCTACTCACTACATCATTCTTTCTGAAGAAGTTCTAATGTTTAACACTTGAAAAATACAAATTAACTTAAGCGACCAAAAACTAATGTGTCCCAAGCCACAAACCAGAAAAGGGAGAAAAACCTCAACATACACACTCCAGGAAAGCCCACATAAAATTCCCTAGTCTTCAGCTTCTCCTTCCTCTCACACACTCAGCCACTCTTTCCTCTATAGAAGCTTGGGAAGAGAGAGAGAAGCTTTGTCAAGCACTTTGTACACAAAATCTATTCTAAACACATACGTTTAATACCAAAAGCCAGCCCCGTATTTCAAGTGAAGAGGAGTTTTGAGAACACCTCACTAATAACTGGATTATTATAGGCTACCTGAATGTATGTTTTTCAGACAGGTTGGGAAAACTAGAGCAGTTCCAAGAGACAAATGTGATACAGAAGGAAGAGTTTCAGAGTGCTGCTCCTTCAAATGAGTAACACTTTTATAACCTTCCATGAAACATTAAAAACATTATTCAGGTTATTTTACAAACTGAAAAAAATCTAGGAAAATAAAAGTAAGTTATTCCTTCTCCTCTTCTCAATGATATGAAATGAAACTATAGTTTTACGCTGAACCTTTATGTTGTTCATCCTTGACTTGAACATTAAAGCTGTGAAACAAAATAAGATTTCACCACTGCCTTTTACCTTCTGTAGTCAATACACCTGTGCAAAGCAAACAGTTACCCAGTCACAGAGATAAGTGACCACACCACTTGCAAGGCTGTGGAGAATATGGCTCTTTGAATACAATTAAGCTTTGCCCAAATAGGAACAGAACATTAGCCAAATAAACTGGAATCTACATGGTCTCTAGAGACCAAGAGCAACTGAGGTAATTTATCGTCTGAGCTTACTCTTAGAGTAACCTTTTAAAAATAGGGCATAAGTGATTTAGGAGCCTAAGTTCCATTTTTTAAAATGACTTAGGCCTGACCTACACTAGAAAATTAAGTCAGTTTAACTATGTCACTCAGGGGTGTAAAAATTCCTTTACCCTTGAGTGGCGTAGTTAAGCCTATCTACCCCCCAGTGTAGACAGCACTAGGTTACCAGAAGAATTCTTCTGTTGACCTAGCTACTGCCTCTCAGAGAGAGGGATAACCTGCACTGATGGGAGAACCCCTCCAGTCGGCATAGGTAGTCTACCCTGAAGTGCTGCAGCAGTGCCACAGTAGCATTTTGAGTGTAGACAACCCCTTAGACTCCTAGGATGAGACTTTAGGCCCCTAGGAGTTTAAGGGTATGGCTACACTGGCGATTTGCAGCGCTGGAAAGCCTCCACCAGCGCTGCAATTAGTAAGTGGCCACACCTGCAGGGCACTTCCAGCGCTGCAACTCCCTGGCTGCAGCGCTGGCCGTACACCTCACTCGGCATGGGGAATAAGGATTCCAGCGCTGGTGCTGCAGCGCTGGTCATCAAGTGTGGCCACACACCAGCGCTGTGATTGGCCTCCAGGGTATAAGGTGTATCCCAGAATGCTTTTATAAATTACTCTCTTTGTTTTGTTATGCAGCCTCTCTTTGTTTTGTTGTGAACGAGCTCCGATCGGAGCTCTGAACAAACAGTGCTCCTGTTTGCTGTGATCATCTGTACCTGGCTGTAAACAATCAAATGAGAGGCAGGCAGGGAGAGTGAATGAAACAGAACGGAGGAGCTCCGTTGAACTGCTTATCTAAAAAAACAAACACTGATCACAGCAAACAGGAGCTATCTGTACCTGGCTGTGAACGATCAAATGAGAGGCAGGGGAAACAGCGTTGGATGCAGGGTTCGCAAACATTTTGTGATTTTTCCAATCTCTCTCTTCCCCGCTCCCTGTCACAGTACACCGCGGGGAGTCCGTGTTGGAGGCAGGCTGTTTGCAATTAAGAGTTAAGACTAAGGGGTCAGAAACATGTTCTGATTTTTCAATGCAGGAAGCTAAACACACAGTGTTGGCTCCAAAAATCCCCTCTCTCTTTCCCCCCGCTCCCTGTCACACTAGACCCCACTCCACCCCCCTCTTTTGAAAAGCATGTTGTGGCCACTTGAACGCTGGGATAGCTGCCCATAATGCATCACTCCCAACAGCGCTGCAAATACTGCAAATGTGGCCACACACCAGCACTGGCCCTGCACAGCTGGATGACCAGCGCTGCAAACCGTAAGTGTAGCCATACCCTTAGACACACTGTCAAACGTGATGTAGGCACTAAAGTCAAGTAGGCCCTTTTGGAACTATGACTCTATGTGAAATATGGCTTAATCTGAATAGTTTATTTGGAAATGGAAGAGGTAGACCACATCACACTCAATTATATTGGACATCTTGTGGTTCTCCATTATGCTCAGTAGTCCATAACCACGCCAGGTTATCCCTTTTTACCCCCACTTGGAGGAAAAAAACACCCCTCCCCGCAAAGCCTCTGGCTTAAAGTGGATGAGAATGGATTTCAAGTCCCCTTTCCCCTCTCCTACACAGAGCTGATGAACTCTTCATATCAGCTATGAAATTGCTGGGTTCTTTTTAATGGTAGGATAATTAGCTGCAAATAAACTATCCATCAGCTTTAGCCCTCTGTCCCCCATTGTTTGCGAATCATTCACAAAGCTATCTTGATTGCTATGAACATATTCATTATTTCAGCCTATGGATTTGCAAACAGTCCATTTCCACTATGTGCTATTCAGCATTCATGGTACGTAGTGTCACTGCTGCAGCGCTGCTGCCTGAATATTACTGCCTGTTGCCCAACTATTAGGACAAGAGAACAATGAACAATGAACATATGATGCACTTTTCTGGTCTGAGTTTTCCCAATGAATAATAATTATCTGTGCTACTTTGGGCATTCACAAACAAATGCCAACATCCAGCTACTTGACGAGAGAATTGTATGATCCTAATTAATAAGAGCTGAGTGAATGAACCATGTTTATTTGAGATTCACTTTTTGCATATGCTCAAATAAATGTGTTAGTCTCTAAGGTGCCACAAGTACTCCTGTTCTTTTTGCAGATACAGACTAACACGGCTGCTACTCTGAAAATGGACTTTTTGCATTATTCATCCAACACTAATCATATATCTGTAAGTGTGTGTCGCTTATTAGGCTTTTCTGGTCTAGATAAAATTTATTTTGATTAAGGAAAAGAAACAACTTGGTCAATTTTATCCAGCAGCTGTTCACTCTTGAAAGGGAGATAAATCCTCAGAACTTTTGCCAAATCATTTTGCAATGACGTATACTCATTTACTGTAAAATCCCTTTCTAGTTTTCCCACAAAATGGTACATCAGAAGTAACATACACTATACAGGGAGCCTAAACAGGTAAAGTGCATTCAGGGAAAGATTTAAATTGTCAACCCCATAGATTTTAGTCATCCAAGTATAAAACTTTCCAAGAGAATGTCACAGCATGTGCATTATGTTCATCGGTGCCCCCAGTGGTTAGCAGCAGGATGACTGCTGTGCTTCTAGGGAATATAAGAAAAGTTGTTCATGATAGGGATCAATAAATATCCATGGACGTGCAAAGATGAACCTGATTTTATAATATTAAAAACCCTCAAAACTCTGTTCTGAAACACAATCCCACAAATGTTTCTAGCTTCTCTTGAAGCTTCTCTGCAAACTATTCTGAACAAGCTTCGAGTGGCCTGTCCAGTGCACCCTAAAACAATCAAATCAAGCTAATTTATCAAGGGGCATGCCTTAATTAATATATCAAGCCTGCTCGCTGCTTAGGAATTCCTAAGGCAGAGCCATCTCACAGGGTTGTTGTGTGGATAAATACACTAAAGATAACGAGGTGCTCAGATACTCTGGTGATGGAGGCCATATAAGAACATAGATTCTTAGAACTTAGATTCATATAAGAACTCCAGATTCTGACATACTATGTAATCTTGGCTAAATCAGAGGCCATCATCATAAAATGAGCTCTGGGCCCAATTAATGGAAGCCTGCCCACATGGCACTTATTGTAGGATTGGGGCCTTAGCCTCTGTTTGCAATCAATGTATCCAGCTATAAAGTGGAGGTAACACTCATCTCACTCATAAGGGTGTTGTAAACATTCATTTTTGTTTATAAAGTTCTTTGAGGGCCTTGAATGAAAGTTGTCACTTTGCATGGTCAGGCTAGGGGTATCTCCTTAAACATTCTTTTTACAGAAAGGACTGAAAGCAAGAAGTAAAACAGTCTAATTATTTTCTAGCTACTCACTCCCCAGGCACACAGACATCTGACTCAGAGATTGTCTGTGAGATGGGATCACCATAAGTCTCAGTAACAGATAGAACTGAGCTAACACAGATGGAAGTAGCAGTGAGGAGGGAAGTACTATTTGGAAATGATAGCTGTGAAACCCTGTACCAGAGACATTACAACTTGTCTGTCTTGCATAATATTGGAGGTCTCTATGCAAAAGTCAGCTCAGCAATAACCAGAAAGAGACAAAATGCCTACAGAAATATGAAAGACCAGCCCATGACTATTAACCAATCGGTTTCCATTGCAGATTCAGCAAATCTGGACCGATGAGTATGTTTCACAAGGCTGGAGAGAATCCATCCAGCTACAGGAAGAAGGCAATAAAACTAAGACCCACAAAAGCATACAATCTCTCTCCTCAGTATTTCCTGGTAAATACTTGCAGTAGTGCTGTTAAATTGTTTCTGGATTCTGAATGCAGGAAGAGTGCATCGGAATCAAGCTGGCTGCCCCAAGAGAATGGGGTGCACAGATTACATTTTCCTGACTGTTAGGGAGCATTGACTTGGTGTTATGCTTTCTGGATCTAGGGTTCAGCATAGGGATGCATGGTTTATCTTTTGAGTACTTCTATCATCAGGTACTTGAACCTTGCATGAAGGTGGAGTGTAATTCTTGCTGCATCATGCTGGCAGGTGGATTCAGTTAGCTCAAACCAGAATATAAAATAGGCTCAATCCCCTCTCAGGGCAGGGAAGGACCTGCAGTGAAACCCAGTTTAGGAAGAAACTTAAGGCTAAAGTTTATGTTTTGTTATTGGTGTTACCGAGCTGCACAGCAGAATGGAGTAGGCGTGTGTATGTTCTGTATGGAGTGGAGTGAGAACTCCACCTACCGGCACTGTCCTTATGACTCTTGAGCAGGGACAGACATTCTGGCCTGAGCTTACCAAAGTGACTAGTAATTTTTGGGTGTCTCCATTTTTAGGTGCTCAACTTGAATTGCCTTAATGGTGCCTGAGTCTCAGAAGCGCTGGACACTCACCCTCTGAAAGTCAGGCCCCTTTAACATGTCTAAAGTAGGACCTCAAAGATCGCTAGATGTCACCACTGATTTTGCAGCAGGTCTTTATGGTATTATCTTGAGCATCCCATTTGTTACATGGAGTAGGATAGGATATCGCCCAGACTTAAAGGCTTGTTACATAAATGTAGGCACCAGATGTACAGCTAGTAATGAATTGTGGAGGAAGCTGTGGTGTCTTCATCACTGCCTCATTCAGCAGAGTTCGATTTTATGGAGGAACAGTCAGACTGCACCTGTGCATACTGATTGGCTGAGAGCCTCCCCTTGCAGCATAAACGATGTCAGCACAGTTATTTAAACTGACAACTGATTTGACAGCAGTTATGATTCCCATAAAAATGGCTTCTTCCTGGATCTTCAGCCTTTCCTTTAAGTTTTCCTTAACGTTTTCATAGCAGAACATGCTGGTGATAGCAGGCTGTAATAGTGGAGCTCTGCTTTCCATATAAATCCAGACTCAAACACACACTGAACCATAATTGCTGCGGTTGGGAGTCACTTTCTCCCCTTCCATCTAGTTTTTCCTCTTTTCAGGGCATCCTCCCTAAGAAACTATTCCTAACACTCTCAGCAACAATATAGTTGCAATGTGTGACACAGCCAGTGGGGTAGGATTCTTATCAGGACATCAGGCATGATCCAAAACCTTAGTCCCTGAGCGAAGTTACTTCACTGGCCATGTTAACAGATATCCTCCTAAGTGTTTTTTCTTGTAACCAGAGACTGTGCAGTGTTTGTTTTCATCCTCTTCTTTCTTAAGTAGCAGCAGAAATGTTTTGAATAAAGCAGAGAAGACTTCTAATCCTTTTGATTATATTCAAGAAAGACAGACTTAAATTTACCCTTAAAATGACATGTTGAAGTCAGACCTGACCTGACCAGACCTGCCAACAAGCCCTCCGTCCCACCCCAACCCCAGGAGTCTGCTAGAAAATGGCTTTAATTATAAGCAAGAACAGCAGACGTTCTTAGCTCTTTGATGCAGTATTTTTCATTACTTAGAAAGGGACAGCACTAGAAAAACGTTATCTGTTAAGAAATTAGTTGATTAAAACTGATTGGGGAATAAGAGCACTTTCAGGTTGGTACCAATGTCTATGCAACTATGTTCAGGGAAACGTCAGAGGGCAGGGAGTGAGTTAGCTAACATCTACTGCAGCGGCGGGATGTAATGAGGATTACCTCGTTGACAATGGATTTCAAATGGCAGTTTGCTTATTTAGGGTATATTTACACTTTACCTTTAATTTTTTTCTTTTTGTATGAGCTATACCACTGGGCCAACCCATCAAGGAATGCTTCGAGATGCCAACTCATCACTCCACTGCTGCCATCAACCGCTTTTAGAAAGATGAAGAAATTTAGGAATTTCTGCTTCAGAAGTGGCTTTCCTTAGTCATCTCTACACACTTCTGGAGCATGAGGTTCAATCATTTCACACAGTGTACTACTATGCTAAGGAGAAATATAGAATGTAAATGTTGTCCATATAGTCTAATATGGATAAAAGGTGATGACCCTATGACTGAAGAAATAAATGCCACCTCTAAGCTGAATCACACAGCGACAGAATTCATCGTGGTGAATTGCTGCCCCAGTAGAATGTTAGGTCACAGCGTTTTGCTGCTGAATTCACTTTTCATTCTGTACAACCAGCTTTTTTCTTGGCAAACCCAGAGTTATTTATTGCTTAAGTCCTGTTCACAACATGGGCCCAGTTGCCTCCGCAGCATCACATAAATAAAGCTGCTTCTCCACAGACAATACCTGCTTCCTACATGGGAGAGTCGGAGGGGTCACTTTCCCTGCCACCCATACCCCAGCAGAGATCTCTCTGCAAGATCTGAGACTTGTGGATGGGAGGGGGAGTGGCAGGGGAGACTTACATCTTCTCCCACCCAGCCGGGGGTGGGCGGGGGGGGGAGCCAAAGTGAATGGAGCCTTGAAGTTGTATTAACTCTTTCATGCCCCTTCTGCGCTTGGGGAAACACCTTAAAGGAAGATCCCAGGGATACCAAGGCCTAGGAAAGATGTCAGGAGAGCTCTGGTGTCAGGGAGCCACAAGGCAGGCTAAGGGCCACAGAATCAGGGCAAAGGGACCTGCTTCCTGTACAACCCCTGGAATCATCACTTTGTTCTCAGGCCCTTCCCCCTCACCCATGGAATGATCCTAGGAAAGTTCCATGTTCTGGAAGGCAGCAGCATCAGATGCTTAAAAGAACCAGAAGGACTGCAGGGCGGGCTGCACTTTAACAGGCTCTTCCATCACACCTGACATTGCAACCACAAGAGGCTAAATACCTGTTGCTGCGATGCAAGACCCTAGAGGCCATGAACTACATATCGCACAGCAGCTTCTGTCTTACATAATGTAATGAGCTCTCAGAGCAGCAGAAAGTGGGCTTGGAAGTAACAATATTAATATTGCTACGTGACTAAACTGGGCAAAGATGGTGCATGTACTTTTCTCTCTACATGCAGAATGGCCAAGGACAACCCAGATTAAAGGGGAGGTGACAGGAAAAAGACATCAGATATTCACCTTAATGAAGTTAGGTCCCTCTCAAACACAGTAGGCTTGTAAATTAACCCAAAGGGTCGATTCCACCCCATGTGTCTGAATAATTCTCATTGCCAGTGATAGAAGTTTTGCCCCTGGAGATAAAGTGAAGGTCACGCTGTGGGCTACAGACAACTTAAGAATTTCTTCAACTGTTTGTTGATTTTTTTCCAATTTGGGTAATTTAGGTGAAGCTCTGCTGTGTGTTGTCCTGCTTTATATGCTATTCATATTAGAATCACTAGATACTGTATCTTAGCAACACATAAATGTATTTGAGCTTTGGTTGCTGTGCATTGGAAATCATGGTTTAGGGTTGAAGTACTCCTCCCAGAGTAGTCAGTCATGAGGTAGTGTCTGTGACGCACGAGACATGACCCAGTCACTGTGTCACAAAAGGGACAGTCCAGAATTAACTTTTACTCTTTCGGTGTTGCAATTTTCCGCGTGCTTAGCTTTGCTTAAGACAATAGCGTCTACTCCAATTCTGTCGGCTTTTAGATAGAGACTGATTAGGGCTGGCTAGAAACCAAGAAATACATTTTGATTATTTATTTCCATTCCAGTGCGGAACCCCTTGCGGGGGCGGGGGGGGGGGGGGGAAATGTGAAAAAAAAACAGAGATAGCCCAGTAGTAAGGGCCCTGACCTGGGATGTAGGAGGCACAACTTCAAGCCCACTCAGGCAAAGCAGGGATTGGACCTAGGTCTATCTCTCCCAACCCAGGTGAGTGCCATAACTGACCAGGCTAGTGGCTAGTTTGGGGTAGTCCTCTCTCCCTCCTCTCTTCCCTCCCTCTCCCCAAAATCCATCCTGAGAAACATTTCCAATTAAAGCCTCATCCAAAGAGCTCTGTTCCTGCAGAAAAGTCCGCTTTCAACAAATCAGTATTTTCAGATGAAAAAAAACATTCAGTCCAGAAGTTCCTAACTAGCTCGCACAGAGAGAGCACAAACAGTAGCCATTTTTATGTAACGTGGTCTGTAAAGAACCAGTCACACCTAGCACTGATCACATCCTCAGCATTGTCGAAATTAGTGACGAAAACATACCTGGTATGTCAGTGAGACAAAGGCAGATTAAGGTTTCCTGGGGCCCTGGGCCAGAGCAAGCGGGGGGCCCCTCCTCACCCCTTCTGCCTGTGGCCCTGCCCCTATTCTTCCCCTTCTGCCTGTGGCACCCCCCACAGTCCCAGATCTTTTTGCCCCTTCCCCGGGGCCCACCCCTGTTCCACCCAGGGTCCCGCCCATTCCACCCCCCCCACTGCAGCCCCGCAACCCCTTTTGCTCCTTTCTGCCCCCGCCCCACAGCCCCAAGACTGGAGAAGCTGCATCCCTGCCCCATGGCTCCAGGGCGCACTGGGGAGTGAGAGCTCCTTCAGTCCCAGGGCCACAGAGGGGGTCCGGATGCGGGGCCTTCCCCCGCCACCCCCTGCGCTTCTGTGGGGGACCAGGGTTGGAATGCTGGGGCTTCTCCCACCCGTCCGGCGCTTCTGCCAGAGAATGGGGTCGGGCACAGGGGCTTCCCCTGCCACCTTGCGGCTTCTGCCAGGGATGGGTGGGGGGTGCTGAATGGCAGCGAATTTTTTCCAGGGTCCCCCATTTGGCCAGGGCCCCTCAGCATGGGCCCCGTTGTCCCAGTGGCTAATCCACCATTGCAAGACTACACTGAGGCAGAGAGGACCAGGTAAGAAGACATTGTTATCTGATATAAGCCATGCTACAGTGGCACTTCCAGAGATGGTTTTAGAGTATTAATACAGCTTAGAGTAATGTGACATTTCTGTGCTGGGTGGGGCGTATGGTGCTTCATTAATCATTTCTCTCTCTGGAGCTACATAATTCATTATAAAATTGAAAACCGTTGCACATTGCGTAGTTTTAAAGAGCTTTGCTGCCAAATGGCACCAATGCTCTGTCATATGGGATCAGCCTAAACTATCCGTGTGGCTACAGCTGGCAAAGGGTGTGTTTGCGTTGCTTTTCTTTCATTGCCGGATGTCTCTTCCAGCTGAAAATGAATGTGTCCTGATCACTCTGAAAACTTTCCGTTACCTGCTTTAGTCACCTCATACTGTTAAGGACTGTCTGTACCAACTCTCCTTGGTGTAGATACAGTCTGTCCTGGCAGAGAGAGTTTTCTCTTTCACAAAGTGATCATCAGAGACAGAAAGCTCTTATAACATTATCGTTCAACATTTGCCAATTTTGTCTTAAATAAATAGCGAAGATGACCAGTATTTCCTGGGGCATATCGGGGGGAGGAGGGGGTAACAGAGAAAGAGACTCTGAAAATAGTGAGATCATCTTGTAGAGATATAAGGCAAAACTACCACTTTGTTTTAAAGGTGACCATTGTACACGCTTGGACTTTGCACATGCAGATTTTTACATCATAAAAATTATGGCTCAGTGATGAGTTAATTTTTTTTAAGTGAGCGGACAGGGTCTCAGCCAGTGTACCTTTGGCTACGCCACTGGCATTTCCTCTCCCCTTCAGAAGGTACTTGTATGGGAACCACATGGGCTGCTGCAGATTGAGGGGTTCAGTACATGCCGTAGCAGTGGGAATCCTTCTCCAGATTCCGTGGATATCCCCAGCACATAGTCCATTGCAGCAAGCTGTGTGTTGATGGGGAGTGGCCAATTTCCTGCTCCCATTGAAGTTAATGGAATTTGGCATGGATCTCAATGGCAGCAGCAAGCGTTTTGTTTTCTCTGCACACCACAAGTGTGACTGTCTGCGTACAAGCTCCCTAGTCAGTTTTGCAGCTGACATTTCTGTAACTGAATTAAAAATGGGAGAGTCTTTGGTTTATAAACATGCAAAATCAACACAGATTTCATTTGTTAAACTGAACGCAATAAACTTGAGTTACATCAGTTTTCTTCATTATGCAATAACATAGCTCAGAAAATTCAGTAGTGTGTGGTTTAGCACATTCTGTCTTTAATGCTTGGGTGAAAAGGTCTCATTGCTGCTATCAAACGAAGCCAGTCTCTGCCCAATAGCTATGTACATATCTGCTTGAATGAATGTAAACATAGATGATATGTGCCAGCCCCTAAAAATACTAGGAATTATAAGGAAAGAAATGACATAGAACTATAATCTCTCCCGTCTACAATATGCAGCTCCATCTGTGTTGGATCATAGTTTGGCTCCTGAGGTTGGACTTTCAGAATATTTTGTTCCCGTTTTCACTGCCTTGGGGAATTGGAGAACACGTCTCTGACTTTTCACAAGCTCTTCTCTTTCTATTGCAGGGCTCTCAGCCCTTAGCTTTTTAGCAGTACTTATAGGTAACTAAGGGTACGTTTACACTACCCGCCGGATTGGCAGGTAGCGATCGATCTATTGGGGATCGATTTATCGTGTGTAGTGTAGGCACGATAAATCGATCCCCGATCACTCTCCCGTCGACTGCTGAACTCCAGCTCAGCGAGAGGCGGAAGCAAAGTCGACGGGGGAGCGGCGGCCATTGATCCCGCGCCGCGAGGACACCAAGTAAGTGATTCTAAGTCAATCTAAGATACGTAGACTTCAGCTACGCTATTCTCATAGCTGAAGTTGCGTATCTTAGATCGATTCCCCTCCCCCCCCCCAGTGTAGACCAGGCCTAAGAGGGTATTCTGCATGGTTTCTTCCTTTTTACTTAGGGGCTATCATCTCTTCTCTCTCCTCCATAAACTCAAAGTTTAGTGTGGGTATTTAGGCTGCTCTTCCACCATTCCAGAGCCCAGCATATTATTATTATTTATATTATCATAGCCTAGGAACCTCAGTTGTCGACCAAGAGCCCATTGTGCTAGGAACTGGACAAACAGAGAACAAACGACAGAGCTTACAATGTTTAAAAGTTGAATGGAAGAAGAAATACTAAAAAGAGGGTCTAACTTGGCTAAATGAACCACTTAGACATATGGTCCTCTTACCACCTTAGGGGTTGTGATGGGGTGGTCTGCCAGCGAGGGCAGTTGCACCTAACGGTCAGCCCACCTTGCCACGTGGCATGGCCCTTACGGGTTTGGAAGCATCCAAGAGATATTGAGGGAGATGTAAGAGGCCCCAAGCCTTGCAGAGGGGGTGGGGCAAGGTCCCCTCACCCAGCCAACTGGGCAGGGCCGGCTCCAGGCACCAGTGCAGCAAGCAGGATGGCCAACGGAGAGGGGCAGCACGTCCGGCTCTTCAGCAGCAATTCAGCGGCAGGTCCCTCAGTCCCTCTCAGAGGGAAGGACCTGCCGCTGAATTGCCGCAAAAGAATGAAGCGGCGGTGGTAGACCTGCCGCCAAAGTGCCACCGATCACGGCTTTTTTTCTTTTTTTTCCCACCGTTTGGGGTGGCAAAAACGCTGGAGCCGGCCCTGCAACTGGGAAGGAGTTTTAGGAGACGGGGACCAGCAGAAAGGCTGCCTCCCCCTTCATCGCAGGCAGACATTGGTGAGAGAAGGCTCACCTGCAGAACTCTCCTGCATGTAGGGGGGCTGGAACAATTTGTACAGTAGGGGGGCTGAGAGCCATTGAACCAAACTGTAAACCCATATGATGGAAACCACTTCAAGCCAGGGGGTGCGGCAGCCCCCCCCCCCTCCACCCCTAGTTCCAGCACCTGTGCCTGCATGGAAGGCTAACTTGAAAGGGGGCTCAGTTGACTTAAGTCACAACCGTGGCTCCAGAGAGAGGACAGGAGGGAGGGAACCCCTGTCTGGAGGAGGGTAAGACTGATTAATCTACCGCAAAGAGACCCGAGGCTTAACCCTAGCTCCAGAGAGAGGGCTGAGGGGGAACTCCTGCTTGGAGGAGGGAAGGACTGACTAGTCCCAGGCAAATGATAGAGGAGTTGCTTGTCATAGCCATGCTGCTGTGAGAGAGGCTGGGAGCAGCTTTGAGGGGGTACCAAGGTAGCTGGGAAAGGAGAAGTGGTGGTGACCCATAGATCCCAGGTGATATAGTAGAATCTAGAGACAAAAAAGGTGGAGGGACTGAAAGAACAATCCGTAGCTGCCTAAACAGGTATCTAGCCTGGAACCCAGGGGAGAGGGCGGGCCTGGGTTCCCCTACCCTTCCCCAGACCAACAGGGAAGGTACAGGCATCAGGAGGAGAAGAGGCCACGTCTCATGGGTCCCTAATGGAGACTGATGGTTGGAGTTAAAAGCCATTAGACTTTGAGGTTTCCTATTTGGGACTCTTCTGTTAACCTTGGAAGGGGAATAGACCAGGCTGTGACCTGGCCAGAGGGCTAGGCCACATATAACAATAGGCCATTGTGGCACCAGAACAACTAAAGGGGGCGCTAGAGAACCCCTGCAACACTGCAACTGGCCAGGTGAAGGGGCTCTGGCACTGGTGAGAGGCATGATTACAGGGGTGCATTTCACATCAAACTCACTGTATATTAAGCAAATTACTAATTTCCTAGCAGATTTTTTCAAAGCACAGCAGTGCTGAATAAAGTTTACATAATATGCATAAACTAGAGATTTATAATAACTAAGGCTACGTTTATGTCACGGAATCTGTGACTTCCAGAGACCTCCCTGACATCCTCCGCTTCAGCCCCAGGGGCTGCGGGATTCTGGAGCTGGCAGCCAGTGGGGCCCTGGCAGGGTTCCATCGACAGGCAATAGCAGTGACAGGGTTGCTGCAAGGTTACAGCAACAGGTGACAGACTCCTAAGGATGCCGTCCTCAGGGTTCCAGCCACGGGTGACAGCCTCGTGCAGGGGGACGCCTCCAGCGAGTGGCTGGGCGTGGGGGTGCAGTTTTCTCTTTGGGAAATATGGTCCCGCTGCAGCTTCCAGCTACCATGGGAGCAAAAGTCACAGACAGGTCATGGCTTCCATGAATTTTTGTTTATTGCCCGGGACCTGTCCATGACTTTTACTAAAAATAACCATGACAAAATCTTAGCCTTAATAATAACTTATATGTGATTGCTAATTTATTAATCAATAGAACTAGAAACACTCCAGTCCTTCAGGATTCCTCAGATGAAAATTGTTAATGAAAAGTGTTAAAACTAGGCAGGGTTTTTCTAGAGCGGTTCCAGAGGGACCAGTTCTCTGCCCATTTTTATCAATCATCTGGAAGAAAATATAAAATCACTGCTGATGAAGTTTCCAGATGACCCAAAGATTGGAGTGGTAAATAAGGATAGGTTAAATCTGAATTCGATGGTAAGTTGACTCACTTGACTAACGTGTATTTTAATATAGCTAAATGCAAGGTCATACATCTAGAAACAAATAGCGTAGGATACGCTTACAGGATGGAGGACCGTATTGTGGAAAGCAGTGACCCTGGAAAGGACTTGGGGGTCATGGCAGACAACCATAGAATAGGAATTTCTACTCCAGTGCAATGCTGTGGCTAAAATGGCTAATGTGATCCCTTGGGTGTACAACAGGGGAATATCAAGTAGGAATAGGGAAGTGGTATTATCTGATTATATGGCATTTGTGAGACCACTACTGCCATAGTGTGTCCAGTTCTGGTGTTAAAACTTTAAACAAAAAGCTGAAAAACTGAAAAGCATTCAGAGGAGATACACACATCTGATTAGAAGACTGGAAAACATCTCTTACAATTTGAAACTTAGGCTTAATCGACTTAGCTTATTGAACAGAAAGTTAGTAGACAACATGATCACTGACAACAAGTACTTACACAGGGAGGAGGTATCTGGTGCTAGAGCACATGTCCCCAAACTTTTCTTATTGCGTACCCCCTTCCAGATTTACCATTTGCCCGCATACTCCTAGCCTTCTCATCACTGATACTTTCTCACAGAGTTTTAAAGTTTTGTCTGAGTAGCCTATTATGAAAATACAATAAATAAAATAATAAAATCCACCATTACACAAGTTCTCCCGAGTACCCCCCAGAGATGTCTTGTGTACCCCCAGGGGTACGCATACGTTTGGGAACCCCTGTGCTAGAGGGATTTATAATGTGAGAGAAAAGCCTAATGAGATCCAGTGGCTGGAAGGTGAAGCTGGAAAAGTTCTATGGTCTGTGTTTATACAGGAAGCCAGACTAGATGGTCCCTTTTGGACTTTAACGTAGTGATCTGTGAAATGCAACTGGGTGTGGAAGCTAAGATTTATAATCCATTTTCACAGTAAATATAAACAATGTACATCTTTCCATTTTCCTATTAATGGACTGATAGATGTTTTTACGAGCCTCACATAACACTAAACTACTTTACTAGTATTCTACCTTTCCATTCAAAGTCATCAGAAGACAAATAACAAAGCAGACTGTAAAACCATGCAGGGATCAAGGCACAGGAAGCCCAATGGATTCTCCATCCAGGAGGAATAAGCTAGTGACCATGCATCCCTGTGGAACCAGAGAACCTGTGCAAGTAATAGATTTTTGCTTCTTCAAATCCCAGATAATCCTTGTGGTGTGCTAGCCACGCACCTCAGGCCTGACTGCATGGCTCAGCTCACTGGCATCTCCATCACTACGCAGTTTCGGAGAACAGGCGTCAGAGTGGCAGTTACAAAATGCAAAGAGCAGCATTAACTGCTATGCAGATTTCTGCTTTGCAACCCACCTTTTACAGCCAGCTCCACACCAGCTAAGGTGACCAGACAGCAAGTGTGAAAAATCGGGACATGGGGTGGAGGGTAATAGGAGCCTATATAAGAAAAAGACCCAAAGATTGGGACTGTCCCTAAAAAATCGGGACATCTGGTCACCCTAATGCCAGCAACCAGATTCACAGTTTCTTTTTTCTCAGCCTCACTGTCCAGTATTGTTTCCCTTTCTCATTATCCAATATTTGCAGCTCCTCAAAGACAGGTTGTTCCCAGGAAGGGATTTCCAGCAGTTCACAGGGAGGTGGGGATTGACGCATGTAGCCTCCCATTGCTTCCTCCCTTTGGCTGTTTTAGAGCCCCCTTTACACCCCGGGGTGTGCTCCTTTGCTGCTCTCCGCACTAGGGTCCAGAGGGAAGCAATTGCTCATTTACATTGTTATGCAAGTCACATAGCGCATGCCAATAAAGTCTTGTTTAGAAAGCTGGTCAAATAGTCAGTAATCTTTAGGAGGCTTGGGGCAGCTTTGCTCCCTCCCATCCG
The DNA here is from genome assembly GCF_020497125.1 of Mauremys mutica. Classification (NCBI taxonomy): domain Eukaryota; kingdom Metazoa; phylum Chordata; order Testudines; family Geoemydidae; genus Mauremys; species Mauremys mutica. Next base: position 112,028,756 of record NC_059079.1, on the reverse strand, counting down.
TCAAGTGGCAGAAGGCTGGATTAATTTTCCTTTAGAACCTGATGTGGCTCATGGCAGCTGAGAAAACAGTTTATTAGAGCGTAATCCGAGAAACTCCCCAAGATCGACGTAGACACGGTGCTAGACGGAACGCTCATTCCAGTAAACGAATGGGTATTCCCTGCAGAACTCTTCCAGCACAAGTGTTTATCAGGCACTTGAGTAGTTACAAAAGAATGTGTAGGAGTCAAACGTACAAGCAGTTGGCAAAAATTTATACTTTTAAGACTGAGAAACAGTAGAATACTCTATAAGGAAATTGTATTTCCTATAGAGATCCAGTGGTTACATTACTTTGAACTGTCATATATACCAGACAACAGTGCAAGAGAGCTTGTCTGATGACATTTGTTTTCCATTTTCTTCACCTTCTGGCTGTCGCCAGTAGCTGAATATGTGAATTCCTGCATTTTAAGGAATAATCATAGAACTATATACCATGTTAGTCATGCAAATGTTTCTCACATGCACTCCACTGTTAGCTGTAGTAATTGCATCGGGAACGGGTAATTGATGTAAATTCTTGGTGTGATCTGTTGTATTTTTTGATACAATGTTATAGGTCTACAGTAAGTGATGACTGTCCCACAGCTCTGTAACAGTATATACCTGTACATAGTGCTAGAATTTCAACTGTTTAACTGTAAATTGTATCACTGGAATATTATAATGAATTCTAAATATCTTGTGGTCTGGTAATGCAAGTTTGAGGGTTTTTTTCTCATCTTATTTTTTCGGTTCCCTTGTCAGTTGAAGAACTCTGTTCTTGCAAGGGTGTGTTCCTGATTTAGAGATTGTTCTGTGCGTCATTTCCCCATAGAATAGATTCTTTCTTCTTCTTCTTTTTGTGTGTGTGTGTCTGTGTGTGTGTGTGGGGGGGGAGTAGCGAGACATTGTGGTGGTTAATGTTTGTTTGGATTTGTAGATTTTATAACTTCCTACACATCCTCTGTTTTTAACAACTGTGTTTACTCCATGACTTGCAACTGCAGCATGTTTCTAAACCTGATAGCAGATTTATTGCGGAGTTGCAGACCTAATATATCAATTGTCAAGACGCCCTTTATACGAAGGAAAATCCCTCACCCTTTGAAAACCACATGGGTTTATTTGCCTTTCTGAAAGAGGAAGACAAGCAGAGTAATGTTGCAACCTACAGAATCTGCCTCACTCAATAATTGACCTACTGTTTAAGCATCCACAATTCATCATTATACCTATATAAACTTCTGGGTTTGGTCCTGATCTTAGTGCAGAATTGGAGTCTTTGATAGTGCAGAAACACTGAATCACTGCCTGGATCACTTTATTCATTGTGGGCCATTACATTCCTAGAACTTGTCTTCTTGGAGGGTAGTAATTCTGAAAATTAGATCAGGCTGATGTTCAGATTCTTGTGCTATTTACAATGTTTAATCTTGGCAGATGGCAGCATATTTTACCCATAAAAATCTCAGGGTAGGGGGATACCTCTATATACTGCAAAGCCACAGAAGAACACGATAGAGATAGACCTCAGCTCAGAATTGCTTTCCCTTTCTTGTGTCTCTGAACAGGAATCAAATTCTACCATGAGACCAGTGGCAAATTAATTGAAGTAGCATTGGGTTATAAATCAGAGCAGATTTTGGCTGTCTGTCTACAATGAGAAATATTTTGCTTATTCAAATGGGCTTCCCGTCCCATATACCTTAGGGTATACTGCATTTCAGGTGCTTTACTAGAATTATACAACCTGAATAAGATCTGGGACTGTAGGTGGAGTCTATGAAAGATGGGGAGCTTCCCATCTGATTTATTTCACTTTAATAGATTATAATTTAGGAACGGAGGAGCCAAATTTAGCAAAATATACCAAATGAGCCTCTTAGCACAAATCTCACATTGAATTCAAGTCAGTTCGCAGAGGTCTGGCTGAGTTCTGTACCTGCATTCCTCTTCTTTGGCGCAATGCAGCAGTACACTAGGGGAAGTGCAGTAAGAATCCCCTTGGCCCCAAACCTTCACCCAAGGGTTGTGGTGGATTTTCCATCACTGACAAGGTTTTATTTGAGGGCAGTTCTCTGGCCTGTGTTATGTAGGAGGTCAGGTGAGATGATCACAATGGTCCCTTCTGTGTAGCGTGAGTAGGAGCATTAGGGGACAAGAGCTAAGGAAGCGTTGTTCTAAGTCAGCCATAAAAATGTTGGCATACTGTGGGGCCATGCAGGTACCCATAGCAGTGCCACTGACTTGAAGGTATACATTGTCCCCAAATGTGAAATAGTTGTGGGTGAGGACAAAGTCACAAAGTTCAGACACCAGATTTGCTGTGACATTATCGGGGATACTGTTCCTGACGGCTTGTAGTCCATCTTTGTGTGGAATGTTGGTGTAGAGGGCTTCTACATCCATAGTGACCAGGATGGTGTTTTTTGGAAGATCACCATGGAATGTAGTTTCCTCAGGAAGTCAGCGGTGTCTCAAAGATAGCTAGGAGTGCTGGTAGTGTAGGCCCTGAGGAGAGAGTCTACATAGCCAGACAATCCTGCTGTCAGGGTACCAATGCCTGAGATGATGGGACATCCAGGATTTCCAGGTTTATGGATCTTGGGTAGCAGATAGAATCTCTAAGGTGCCACAAGGACTCCTCGTTTTTTTTGTTTTTTTTTAAGAAGTCAGGTAGCTGTATTTCCAGTCTGAATTTACCATGCTCCATGTGAAAAGGATGGTATGTGTGTGTAATGCATCAAAGTAGAGTGGAGTTTGATTTGTTTATGCTTTAGGCCTGAATAGTTTGTGGAATATATCTATATCTATCTATCTATCTACTAACATTAATTGCACTATGGTTAGTCAACAATGGGTTTGGAATTTAGACTCACTGCAGTGAGGACTCTGCCACAGACAGGGATGTGTATCTCCCTTAACTGACGCTCACCACTGACAATGGTCAATTCAACTGAAATCACTTCCCAGCTTAGAGCAGGTAAAGACTTGCACAACAGTGTCAACATTTCATTCCCCAATGACAGTCTAATTAAATCATTCATCAGCCGGCCTATAGTCTGGTATTGTGAAACATGCTGCTAGGTGGTGGCTTGTGGTCAGTCGCTTATTAACTGGTGGTCAGCAGATGCAGCCTGCATATCCTTTGAGGGTAAAGCCTTGGTGTATTCGCAGGACGGTGTCTTATGCACAGGCTGTATTCTCTGATATGAAGTTACTAGGTAGACCACATGCTTTCAACATCTAAATCAAGCTTCATTGTAAAAATACTTCCTTAATGTTCGTTGAACCTCTCGAGTGTCCTGTAGATGAACACTGCTCCGAGCTTTGTGACCAGTAAGCCCTAGAGACTTATCTGCAAGCTCCACTGACGTTTCATGCTGCCCTCGGCCTCTGAGTGTACATAAGAGAAAAGAGGGTAGGGAAAGCTTCAAAAAGGAGCAGAATTGCTTGTTACTGAACCAGCCACTGATCAGTTGTGTACTCTGCTCCTCACATGTTGCAGAGCAATGCTCCCTTGCTGCCCTCTCGATCCTACTGTCCAAGGGGCTTGAGGGCATGGTCAGTGAATTAGTTGCTCTGACATATGCTCTCCCCACACGGGGAAGGCGTGGTGTCTGCAGACATTACAAACAAATGTACCGCCGTCAGGAGGCCTGTAGCAACCATGGGATAGTTCTAGTGTTGCTCTACTTCCTGTGGAGGAAGGATATCAGAATACCATAGGACTGTGATTCAGGGCTGATGCGAAACTGATTTCAGAGGGATTTGGGGGAGCCACAGGGGCTGCACACCAACTGTATTCTGGAGTCAGCCAGGGACTTGAACGATCCCCAGAGCAGAACAATCCTGAGGCTGTTTTAACTGACACTGGGCTCTGATGGAGCCATCCGGAATGCACTTCAGCCACACCTCTGTCCCTCTCCCTCTTGGAGGGACTCCCTTCCCCATCCAACTAACCACTTCCACTCCTGTCCCCAGCCACTCCCTGGCATGCCCCTGCAGAAGGCCTGCGAGGGAGTCATCCCAGTCGACATGACATGTGGGCAGAGAACTCTTCTGCAATAGGGGGATTCAACCCACTTTGTGGCCCCTTTCCCCTGAGTGGTGTAAAGGGACCACGGAGTAGTGCAGACTCTGGCCCCATCTCTTACAACAGCCACAGTGTAGCACTTGGGGGTGATTACTCTGTCGTCAATACGTCAGTAACATGCAACTGGCAGCTGCTACAGATTTCAGGGGAGTGAAGTGTTCTTAGTACTTCAGCAGTGCAGGCAGAGAGAGATTGCCATGCACAGCCTGGTTACCCAGGATTTGCACCGGGCACAATGTGGCTCTTTCAAGGGGGAATGTGAACAAAATGGAGTCTTTTTAAAATAATCTCATAAACGTTGAGAAAAATGTCCCACTGCATTCTGAAGCTCTTTCAGCCCGCAGCTCAGCGTAGGATGACCACATAATGACGGCCCAATCGGTTCCAGATGCTGTATTTCCTGCAGTGGCTGACACATACAGACATCAATGAAATTGCTCAGTCCCAAGGGTCAGGCCATAACCAGATTATTACCAACACCAGAGACTGATGTGGAGGAAGAGGGACCATTACTAAATCCATGGCCCCATGGAGCTTTCAGAGGTTCACAGTAGAACATTAAGTTCTGTGTATCTACACACTGTAGCATAATAGCTCCCAATGTGTAGCACATGAAGGGGACGCTACAATGTGAAGCTGCCCCACTCCCAGTACTAAGAATGTTAGAACTTTCTAGCCACATGTCGTTGCAACAGTCTCCTCGCCCCAGGTTTCACTAATGCGTCTGAAGTGTAATTTACTAATAAAAAAAGCTGAAAATCTATTGCTGACTTTGGGTACAGAAATATTGGTCTGACTCTACATATTATGGTTCCATTTATAAAAGGTTAATAAATTATTAATATATTTTAATAAATGATTCATTGTTTGAGTCCAACAGATGAATCGGTTTCTTATAACCATCAGTAGCAACTTCTTCTGATATGCTTATATCCATCTGCAACACATACTCCTCATGTCTGTAATGTGCTGGTAATATCTGTTAATCATTTATTAACCCTTTATAAATGGAATCTTAATATAAAACTATCACATTACACTGGCATCTTCAGCTAGACCTGCAAAACCAGTACTGTACAACATGAGTGGAAATCTGTCATGCAGGGGGTAGATTCTAACCAATCCCATTGGTATTTGCCATGTGAAAGAGCTCTAGCCAGACTCAACACGAGGTCAATGGAAAGATCATTTTATTATATCCCTTATATTTTCACTACGGAAAGATCTCCTACACTTGCAATAAAATGTGAACTGCTTTAGGCTGGGATTTTCAAGAAACCTAAGCCATTAGGTACCAATCCAATGGGATTTGAATGCCTAACACCTCCAGGCTCCTTCCAAAATCCAAGCCTTAAATTGATATCTAAAGGATTAAGAATTAGCCATGTTTTCTACATTGTTTCAACTGAACCAAATGTTAAGTACATTTTAGTTTAATATTTCTCCACATTAATGGTCATTGGCTTAAATCAGTAGACAATCAATGCAAACTTTAAGCAATTGGACCTTGACCAACTCTATAGACAAGAGGTAAAACTGAGTCCTAGTATAAGCTGGTGAAACACCAATGAACTCAATAAAGATATACTGATTTACACTATGTCTCAGTTTGGTCCCAGGCACGGAAGCACCAAAAATAGACTAAGACACTGTACAGTATGAGTAAGAAGTACCGGTAGCCCAAATCCCTGACTAAAAGCTGCATCACCCACATGGTCATTCTTACAGTTTAGTAGCTTAGTAGGTGTAAAATAAATCTCTGCTGGCAGGAGCCAGAGCACTTGTAGGAGAAGCCCAGGGACACAGCGCTGAATTACGACATCAATATTTGCTTATTACATGAGTGCATCTCTGGGAGTCTTTCTTACAGAGTATTTCTGTTTACAGTTAGGTACCTGGAGTGTACGGGGGTGTGGGGGGAATCACAAGAGGTGTGAAGCATCTAGCCTGCCAGAAAAAATCTAATTGAAAAGGAATTGAAATACTCACCCACCCACCACTCTCAAACCTACATTCTTCAGCCATTACTAAAAACAGGATCAACCACAAGCCTGCCCTGAATAAATAAACATGGCTCCATTGCATTTCCCTGACTTGTCATCACAGGTACTCATTCAAAAAGTGAAGGGATTTGTAACCGGAAAAGGTAGGTGTTACTGTTCTATACCAACAATGCTTCACAGACATTGGGCCAGATCCTTAGCTGAGTTCCCTTCAAATCCTGAGGCCCACCACTCCCATCCCTGCTCCCCAGAGTATAACTTACAGCAGGGAAGCAAGAAATAGACCCCAACTGAAACAATTTTTTAAAAGGACCAGATCTCAGTAAGCACAGCTCTGGAACACTGCCCAAGTTAATCCATTTCTAGCTGAAACATTTTTGTGGGCAGGGAGGATTTATTCCTTATTATTTGAGCAACATTCTTCCATGATTTATGCCCTGTCCAACCACAGCGATTTAAGTCACAGCAGAATTTGACCCTTGGACTTCTGTTCTGTTGCAAAGTAGTGCATTTCTTGGAAAAGAATCCGGCATCCAAATGTTTGGGAGGTTGGGGGGGGGGGGAAGAGATGAAGACGTGGGGATAGATGAAACTAAGAGAGGTTAATTCTCCAGTGAATCGTATGTGCAGTCCACATTCATTCTTATAACCTCTTGTCCGGTCATACAAACCCTTAGACATGTAAAGTTAGGAATAGTGTCCAGTAAAATTCAATGAATTTGATTTTGGTTCAAAAATCTAGAATGTCTTGATCAAGGGCTTGATCCAAAGTTTATTGAAGTCAACGGATCAGGCCCCAGGAAAAGAAGCAGAGCAGTGGCTCCATTTGCTTTATAAATACCATCTGTGAATGCAATGTTTTCTGAAGGACTCTGATTCCTTGGAGAACAATTCTTAGTGCTCTGGCCTGTTGCTCCATTCAGTGTTCCAGCTAGTAACAGTCACTTTAGGTACATAAATGATTACACAGCTGTGAAGAGCTCCAAATTTTGAAGACATGAGTTACTAGATCTCTGCCAGGGTTTCCTAACCTACTCTCTTATGTCGAACACTCTGACATTCAGACCTTTGTAAGCACCGTGTGTAAAAGAAAGACCAGTTCCAGGCAGCTGACAAGGAAATCAGGAGAGAGAGTTAAATAAAGTATTCAAGCAAAACGTTTTTTTGATAATAAACACACAGTATTACATGAAGTTTAAATTCTTTCCTAGACACTATAGTTAAAGAGGTTTAGTCCTGGCATCTTTACTGATGACTGGATCATTTTATGATGTTGATACATTGTTCCAAACCCTCACTGTTTATATTCACAAAGGAGCCATTTGTCTTTAGAACCAATTATCATCTGAGACCACTAGTATAATTGACTGTTTTGGGGGAAAGTTCAAATGGCTTTTTGGTGACTGCTGTGTTTGTATTTCTGCCTGCATTAAGAAACACCTTGAGATGCATTGTCTCTTGAATTCTGGGAGGTGAATAGGTAGGTACCGTCTCATCTTCCATCAGGTGATAAATCCAGCTTTTGTGGAAGATTATAGGTGAACCTTAGTAGGACAATTAGATACAGCACATAGATTTGTATTTATTTTAACTATAGAAGAAGGGGGTGGAATGGAGATTGTTTGGTCTCCAAGATATCTCCATCACTATAGCAATGGTGGGGAAGATGTATATCATTGGTTTGAGTTCAGTGAATCTGATGAAGCTTTGGATGGACAGGAATAGATGTATGCCTACATCCCCACTGACTTAGGAAACCAGTCTCGCACCTTTGATGGAAATGGGGCAGGACTGGGGCCTAAATGCCTTTTGCTTTGCAGTTGTGTTTGGATAAAGGAAAGAGCTGATGAAGACCCAGAATGAACTCTTGTTCCCATTAAAATCAATGGCAAAACTCCTATCAGGATTTCACCCTATCACTATTAAAATCCAGTTAGCTTGAGTGGATGTGGCAAATATTTAAATTAGTGCAATTTGCTGCACTCTCAATATTAATAAAACCTCAATCATAAACTGGGGGCATCTTAGGCCAATAAAATCCCTAAAGCAAGTTCAGTTAATACAGGACAGATGGTTCTCCTCATTCTGACTGCTAATATTTTATAATGATGGAATTTGGAATTTGTTCCTTCTTTTAATTAAAGGGGGGCTAGTGCTTGTGGAAATGTGAATAAGATCTAGAGTTGGCAAAGGATCTTGGAGCACATTTTGAAATCAGTCTTTTTAATTTTCCCACTCAGTGCTCCTCAGACCCCTAAACCAACTTTGCTGTTTTCATAATTAAATATAATGCACCCAGTTATCAGCTCAGCTGGAAGTCACTCGGCTTTGCATGCTCTGTGATTTGATTGCTCTATGGGTGGGTAGAACTCGGGTAATACAGGCTTGGGCTTTGGTTGGATTCGTTTCACTTGCTTGAGAGCAACTGGAAATAATTTTCTGTAAGTGTTACACTTTGTCATTTTACATCAGGAAGGGACCGTGAAACATTCACTTAGTAACATCAGTGCAGTAAATGAAGCCAACATGTTCGGAAGGATAAACAGTACATAGGAGCCAGTCCAGTGTTTCAGTTCTGTATGGTTTTAACTTCATGAAGGGTGGTTTAAAAAAAAAAAGGGGGGGAGGCAAGCACAGTGTTCCAGTGAGCATCCTGAATAGGATTTATATGACTCTTCCCCAGTGCGAGAGAATGCAGCTAGAAACCCTTTCAGCAGTGTCCTGATAGCGACTGGGAGCACGCAGGGGAGGGGCAAGTTCAACCAAGCTACAATTTTGGCTAAGTTGCAATAACTTTCTTTTTTTGCATCTTTTATGCTCCCTCTCCACCGGCAGCTGATGCTTCCTGGCTTCAGGCAGGTTGGAAGGAGTGAAAGAGCCTAGTCACAACTGCCGCCATGCAAGGAAGGCTGCCTCTGAGGGAAAGAGACTGATGGAGGATGTTTCTTTATGTGTGGTCACATTCCTCATTATAGCAGCAGGACTATGTTGCTGGTCTGAAAGAAAGGAGAGGCAGGCCTAGGAGAGTGAGGGAAGAGAAAGGGAGGAGAGACTAATAAGAGTTATTAAGCCAAATGTTGGAGCAAATAAATACTCTCTTCCCCCCGCCAATGGAGAGGCGGCTGTGGTCAACTGTCAGGGAACAGATAAAACCTTGGTTGGGTCATGATGGGTAGGGGAAGTGCTTGAGGGATGAGGAGTCTATCTGTAATGGGCTAGTTTGGGGAGGGAAGGGCCTGGAAGCTGGTTGGTTCCTGGGTCAGCCCTCGCTGGGGATGGACGGCCCCTTTGGGATTGGGCAGACCATTCCGTCTCTGCACTTGAACCTCCGCATCCCACCCCTGGCCGTGTGTGGTTGTCTGAGAGGATCCCTGGATATGCTATGAGTCACGCCAGATCACAGTTTGAGGGGGTGGAGAAGAGATTTTCCCACCAGACAAGACTGGCTCATGTCAGGTTAGATTTGTTATCTCCCTACAGCCTGCCGGGGCTGGCCAGTCAGTTTGGATAGTTAAAAGGAAAAAGACAGATACATTTTACACACCCCACTCCACCCCCGAAATCCCTTTATCACAATTTGTTACCCATGTCCTATGCAGACAGACTGAGCAAGAGGGGTAGCCAGCTCCTGAGTAAACCTAGACAGGGCACCCAGGAGGCTAGTGAAACCAACTCAGCTTGTTTTGAGGTGAGGTTTGTCTTAAATCTCTGACAGACTAAATCAGTTCTTATGGATACCTGCCCACCTACCTAAGAGGAGTATGTAAGGGATTCCAGCATGGACTAAATCCCTGACAGAGGAGTTGGGGGTTACGGGCTTAATGTCACCTTCCCTCTCAGTTAAATTGAGTAGCCTGACTGCTCTGGACCCAAATAAATGCCTGGTAGTTGAAGGGCTGGGGGAAAAAAGGGAGCTTTCACCCTAATCTTTTGAGATTAGTTTCAATTGTGGCCTGATGCATTGTCTCCTTCCTTGTCTGTGTCATATTTCCTGAGTGCCCAGAGCAAAAGGAGCTGCCATGTAAGCAGGCAGATAACACAGTGACACAGGTGACTGATACAGCCCTGAGAGAAGGTGCCGTGATGTAGAAAGATTCATCCAGATGCCACAGAACCTTCAGAGATGGCCACAGGACATCTGCACAAGCAGCCCATGGACACACAATCCCTGCATCTTTGAGGTAGGGCCTAAGGACTTGATTTTCAGAAGTGCTGTGCAGCCCCTCCTCCAGCTGAAGTCAAGGGGCGCTGCTGGTGCTCTGTACCTCTAAAAAAAAATCTGTCTCAAACTGTTGTCTCTCAATTTCATTTTAGAGCAGGAAGCCAAATCAATGGGGATGACCCACCAAAAGCAAGGTGCAGCAGAAAGCATGACGGAGGTTTAAACTGGAACATCCTGAATTGTTTAATAAAGGTTGGCAGCTTGAGACAGATCTCATTCCTGAGACTGCCTGAAAGATTAAAGGGGTGGGTAGTGAAAACTCCCCCAAGAGTTTGAGGTGCTTGAGGGATGTTTCCAAGGTGATCTAAACTCAAGAGGCTGTTAATAAGACTTGAGAAATAGATCTAGATAACAAAAAATGATCACTAGATGTATCTTTGAATGTACAAAGTGTTCTTCCCTTATTTTTTGGTGGGGGGAAGGGGAATAGCAGCATCTGCTGTGCAATTCCCTGTGGTTCTTAATCTTCTCCATAACTGGGATAAAGTTAAGAAGTTCAATTTAACCTTCTTCCTCACCTAGTGACTGTTTTTATAGAGGCCAGCGTAAGGAGCGATAGTAGCAGTCTATTGTGGCTGCCCTTGAAACGTGCTACTAAAATATCACAGATCAAGGAGGTCACCCTTAACCAATGAAAAGAGAAGTTAACCAGTGACAGCATAATTCATTTTTAATGTCCCTCTGAAAAAATGACATTTTCTCTAGTTTCAATCAGTTTTCAGAGCTGAAGGAACCAGCTGCAACTGTGGTTATAGAAAATAAATGCCAATGACGGACAATGCGTACATATGCCAAACACCATGTATGCAGCCAGTTTACCCACCTTTGCAAAGGCCTTTGAGATCCTCCGATGAAAGGTCATATATTAAATGCAAAGTATTATTATTGCTCCCCTGCTTTTTATTTTAGGAAAATAGTTTCATCCTTCTTTCTAATAAAATGTGGAACAGAAATAATTTAGCCACTTACTCAGAATGAGAAAATTAAATTAAGTGCAGTTTCATCCAGTTTCTAAGGGAAAAACTTTGGGTACTTTATAGCTTTTAAATTAGCTCCATATGCATGAGCTAACTGGCTCAATAAGTATATTTCTGGCTTTGAATTAGCTAGAATGTCCTGCAGGCTAATAAACTAATTTGATCCAATTATATTATTAGACACAAAAAATCTTTACATGCTATCTAAAGCACCTGAACTCAAAGGCTAGGTTAAGAGTTAAACTGAGTCACATTGGAAAAGCAGTGACTATGAGGTGATCTATTCTAATACATTTCCAGAACTAGAAAAGGCGACAGCGATAAAGGCTTGCATGCATACAGAATTAAAAAATAACAGGACATACAATTGTAATGGCATCCCATATGTTAAAATGTTATTAGCAATGGTTGAAACTTTTTGATCAAATCATTTTTAATTAAAAAAAAACATTTATTAAAAGAAAAATTTCACCAAATATCCCACCGGTTTTTTTGAATAACCTATTTTTTAATGGAACCTGAAAATGAAAAGGAGGAGTAGAGGAAAAAAGGAAACAGAAAGGGGTGAGAGGAGGAACAAAACCCCATAATTTTTCAGATCAAAAAGATCATAAACTTCAAATATATATATATAAAAATCTGTTCCTCTTTGAAAACTGTGGCATGAAAACAAATTCAATATTTTTGTAATTTTTTTTTTCCGGCCAACTCCAAATATTACTTTTTCAGGCACCATCTGGATTTTATGTTTGGTTTCATAAGGACAAGTTAATTCAAGGACAGAGGGGCCTGGCCCAGTCCCTCATACCTGCTGTCTACGTTTTGAGGCCAGTCAGCATAGATTTCCCTCTACGGCTTCTGTGTGCCATTGGGCAAATCACTTAATATCTGTGCCTCTGTTTCCCACTCTTTGTTTAGATTGTAAAGGCTTTGGGGAGGGAACTGTGTCTGACGACGTGCCCAGCATCTAACACAATGGGGATCTACGCTCAGCGTTTTCAAACTTTACTGAAATATATATAATTGGCTAGAACAGCAGCACTCTTTCTTCTCACCCAACACCACAACATGTAATCACCAATCACATGACCAAAGCCCTTTACAATGCCAACAGTGCTTTCCGTGACAGAAAACCCACCATCAACTGTCTCACAGTCAACAAGTTTGGACACTCCTTCAAATGAAGATTCAACTTCACTTGAATGGCATTTGTAGCTCCCTCTTATTCTCACAAACACTCATAGGAGCTCATTTTTGTTCACAAAAGCCTGTGGAAAGGATGTGTGATGAGCATGTATGGAAGGGAAGGTTGGTATTTAGCATAAATGTTCTTTTTCACAAGGTTTGCCACACTGTAGCCTGCAGGGAATACCAATGGCACCAGGAGACTGAAATAGAGAATGAAGGAATTTAAGATACCTAGACTTGTTTCTGGAAGAGGAGGGGATTACGGTATGAAATGAAAGCAGCAGATGAGACTAAAGTACATGAAAGGAACGTGCAGACATGTTGAGTCAGATGCGTTATTCCTAAAACTTATCTGCTGCAATATTTTTTTTCAAAACATTAAAATCTACCCAGCTTTAAACCTCTTCAGAGCTCTATTTGCTCCTCTCACTGCTGTTTGCCTAATGGGCACATTTATTCTTTTTGAAAAGCTAAAGTTTTGCAACCTTTTAGCATCTGTCTCTTTTACCATGTCCAATTACCATGGAAACATGAAACACAACTCTGTGTTACTCACCGCAAGATGACATAGCTATTCTTCTGAACTCCAGATTGGATGTTAAATATTTCTAATCATACATCAGCCTGACAGCCAGTCACCCAACAAATCTGTGTTCCACCCATGGCCCAAGCTGCTGCACCCAGTTTGTCCATTTGAAAATAAAGTCCTAGCCAAGCTTTAGTTTTATTTGGGATTATATGTTTCACGGCAACTATTACAATTGTGCCTGGATCTTAGAGCTGGGTAGATCCCAGAAAAGTTTCCCCAACATTCACTTGATTAATGAAAACATTTGCACTAGCAACCTGATTCTTAGCGTTAAACAAGGAACAGAAACAGAGCTTCATGTCCAGTCAACACTGCATGAATTTCAAATTCTGAGTTTCCATAACGAGCACTAACTGCTCACTAACGACCTGCAAGATCTCAAATTATTTGTAGGAACTGCCAAACAAGGAATCAATTCCAGAAAACAGCTTGCTACTCATGAACACTCGTCCGGCAGAAGGTGACTAAAATGTATCAAATAAATCATTCAGCTGAACTATTCACTCAACTCTAGTCCACATGGGATTTTCCAGGTCTTGCTTTCAAGGTTAATGTGTTACTTTGGAAATAGCATGATATTAAGGAGCAAAAGCCTAGGATTTTTAGCCCAAATGTGTGGGTGAGCAACACTAAAGGGTGTGTCTTCACAGCACAGTTATCTTGAGTCATAACTCCATCATAACCCCTAACAACTTCCATCCACACCCAAAAATCTCTAGCCCAAGTGAAGAAGAGCTTTCAGCACAGGCTAGCTGACCCATTGGGACTGGGTGGATGAGTCAGTTTCTGCTCAAATACTGCTGATTCTTGAGTTTGTAAAGCAGTGAAGAGGTAACAGCCAGAGTTACCACTCATCAGCAGTTAATCCAATCACTCTGCTAATCCAGTCACTCTGTGTTGCTAATCAAATCCCCCTGTGTACCTGCAGTATTGTTTTGCAGGGTAGTTGTTCCCACTTAAACTAGGCTCTCTCAAATGCAGTAACGCTAAGTTTTGCAGTGTAGACAAGCCCTGAGAAGCACCAGACAGCCCTCTACTCTTCTTTCCCTCTCCCAGACATCCACCTATCACTGAATCCTCTTTATTGTATTTTCCCCTCCCCACCTGGCATAAATAGCCCAGCTATAGAAACCAGACAGTCTAAACACCTGTATTTACTCCCAGCGTCAACATGCCTAGAGGCACTGCAAACAGCTGTCTTCTGACTTCACTCTTGACCTGGCCAATTTCCTACTCTCAGGAGAAGTATGGGAAAAGCACAGAAAAATGAGGTGCCACCCACAAGCCAGAGTTATAGGAGCAAATAGCAAACTATCTGGTTCTTCAGTTCCCACCCCCTCCCCCCACTGAGATTAGAATTTTATTAAAACAAGTCACATACTGTACAGGATGATCAGAAACAATCTCAGAGCCTCTTGAGGCATTTGACTCTAACCTGTTCAAAATGCGCAGAAACACATTGAAAAGTTTGAAAGCGATGCCATAGAACCTCATTTGTCTGGACTCCTCTTAGCCCCAGGTCCCCATGGTCTAGAATTGGCTTATGTGCATCTTATATGTTGAAGAACCTTGTGACTGCAGTGTAGACATACCCTAAATATTTGTGGCTATGGGGGAGCTCCACCCTCCTACTCATTCAGGCTACTTGGAGATTAGTAAGGAGGAATTGAATTAAAGGAGACTAGTAGCTATCAGCAGGGCAGAATCCTGGATTCCAGGAGGTTCTGCTGATGTGAAGTGAAGCTAGGTCTTATAAATGTGGAACATGTGTGTATGTAGCATAAACCGCTACATTATCTAATTCCCCTACTCACAGGCTCAGCCAAGAGGCTGAAGATGGAATGGGTGAGGAGACTGAGCTAACCTCTCATTCATAGTGGAGACCCATCCAGGTTAAGGCTGAGTCAACATGGGTTTGCAGTGTGAGAGACTATTCCAAAAATCTGTGGGAGAACTAGTCTGTCTTTCTTGGCAAGTAGGGGAAATTGTGGGAAGGCATTGGAGGACTATCAGCACTTGAATGACTTAGCCTGCATCCTCATTGCAAAATGGATGGGTTACCAGCCTCAGAGAAAGTGAAACCTGGGTTTTAACCCTCCCACCCCCTTCTGGGTCAGTTCCCCTGGGCTGAAAGTGCCACTTAACTCAGGTGAGAGGTTTTTGTATGTAGTCAGTGGGGTTGAGGGAGGACTAGGTTATGGGCAACACCTAAGTAAGAGCCCAGGTTAACTCTGCAGTGAAGATCCTAATAAGCCTCCAGGCTGGGCATCTTTCCCCACATTCTGCAAACAAACCTTTCAGAATCCCTTTGAACATTTATTCATTGGACATTTTGGTGCAAATAAAAGGGGAAAATGAAAGATGTGGAGGAAGACCCAAATACCAGAGCTTAACCTTTGAAGGTGCATCAGAAATAATCTACAAGAGAGAAGACGGGCACTTACTGTACAGGGGATTCCATTGTTCGCATGGGTTGTACCCATTGCATTCACCCCTTAATGATAAGGCTTTTCAGATAGCTAAGATTCACAGCAGCCTCTAGTGGTGGCATTTGGTCACTGCAGGATTTTGCAGCATTTAGCAGAGCAAAACTTGGCCTTTTGGTTCCTAGGGGTTTGTGTATGAATAGGTTCGTTTGGATTCTTGTGAATTTCCATCCTCTAGAGTTCTCTCATCTCACATGTGAAACACAGAAGGGACAAAAGATGAAGAAGGACAGGGGGGTGACAGCTATAAGATCATGTGGTTACTGAGTTTGGGCATGCATACACTTGAGTGTGTGTGTGTGTGTGTGTTAACGTGTATTTCAGTAATGCCCAGAGGTCTAAATCAGGATCAATTCAAGACCCCATTGTGCCAAGAATATATAATCTAAGATGACAAACGACATGAAAGGTGGGGGGAGAGGGATGCAGTCAAATTTATACAATATTTTTATACATATACATTTGCTTTGTTGTTAAATAGCCTACAACTCTTTGTCTCTCAGCTCACCCATCATGAACTGGGCATTTGAAGGAGAAGAAGCCTGGTGGGTGATTGGTGCCTAAGAGACAACACAGGAGGCATGGAGACATTTGAGTGAGACACTGACAAAGGTGCAGACAAGAATGATATCCCTGGTGAAGCTGAGGAGGTGTCAGGGGGTGTGGTATATGGAAAACTAATAAAATTGTATTGCTATGACTTTAAATGCTCAGGGATTTCCTAGTTCTGCTTGTAGGCTAGAGAGCTCTGTAGGGAAGCATGTGATAGGACAAACAAGAGTCAGTTAGCAAGCAGCCAGCCTGTAGTAAAGCAAGGTGAGCTGTGCCTCTCTGTTTTAGTGAGCAGCCTGCGTTGTGTCTCGCTGCGGTTTTGGTTAGTGTGTTATCATTCTGGATTCTAAGAATAAAAGTAGCATTGTTTTGCACCCTTCCAGCAAGGGACAACACAATACGTCTACACCACACAGCACTGGCAGCAGCGTGCAGTGTACATGTAGCTACACGCCACAGTGAAAAGCAGGCTGTGTCCACATTGTGGCGTGTAGCTGCCCGTGTCAGTGAAAGGCTCTGGCAGAGGGGAGGCAGTGGGAAAAGGTTGCAGCAGCTGCCTGAGTCTTTCCTTGTGGAGGGGAGGCAGTGGGACACTACACTACCAAAAATAGCAATGTGTGGGGGAGACTTGGGTAAGTTCTAGCATACATACCCGGACCCTTCAGGCCTGGTTTCACTCCACTTGCCTAAGCCAGCGACACTACTATTTATGCCCATGTTAGAGGGGCTATACAGGTACATACGCCACATGCCACTGAAAGCAGTGTGCAGTGTAGACATCCCCTAACACAAGAAGGGAGGGGCACTGAAGCGTGTGCATGTCTATAACTCCTTTCCAAGTACTTCATAAAGTCTGAAGCAAAGTTTGTCATTTCTTTAAGAATTAACATTTTCCAAGCTGGTCTTCCTTCTGAATGAGACTCCTTCTTGGCTTCAAATAACCTACTATTGAACAAGCAGTAGCATGTAAAATGGGAGCTATGGACAACCCCTACTTTATCTTTCCCTTTATTATAAGTTACATGACTGAAATACCTGCATTAAACCAAAAAACCAGGAATGATCCATTTTCTGGCTGGCATTTGCAGTCTCTGAATTTAATAAGGGGAGTAATGTTCTTTCTGCTGTACTGATTGTGCAGCTGCTCTGCAATGTCGTGCTGATCTTAGTTATAGTAAGTGTTTAGCAATTCATATTTAGCGTGAATCTTTATTACTGTTCTGTTGGTGATACTCATGTGTGGGTACTGCTGTTAGGTTGTTTATGCATGTATCCTTGTTTCTTACCAGGGACACTGATTATCTGCTCATCACAACTGAAAAATAAAATGATTGGAAGCGATTGGAAGTCAGACTTTCAGCATGTTTGGATGGAACATCATACCTCTAAAGTGCCTGTGCCACTTCCCGTGAGTTACAGGCAAGCTGAGTGCTCTGTCCGATAGTATGTTAAATCAAAGTCTGCCTAGCCAGCAGATGCTTCCAAAGCCGGATACAGTCCAAATGCACGCTGCACATAATTTTTGTGTTTTTGTTTTAAAAAACAGATAGTACTACCCAGTATCACTTCCAGAGATAGGAGGAGTCTGACCGGCTCACTTTTCTCACAAAGCCAGTCTCCCATTCTCTCAGTACTCCTGGGTATTGTAGCCAATCTTAGGGCAGGCTGCCAAGGGCAGTCATGGAACTAAAAAAGCCACAACCACCACTGGTTATGCCATTACCTCTGATTAACTGACTCTAAGACTAGGACAATGTGTTACCAACTAGTATGACTAGGTGGATTTAAATTAGTGATGGCAAAACCGCTGAAGGCTCAGTTTGGATAATCATCCAAAATATACTGCTTTGCCAGGAAGTGCACAAGCTCCCTCGTTTCTTCTGAGTGCAATACAAGCAAATCAAGATCTGTGTCTCTGTGTGATATGCTCTAGCTCAGCCACGCATTATGGGCTTGATGCAGGAGCCACTTGGTAAAATTCTCTGGCCTGTGTTCTGCCGGAGGTCAGACTAGATGATCAGAATGGCACCTTCTGGCCTTAAAAATCTAACAGTCTGTAAGTTCTTAATTGAACCATAAAGCCAGTCAGCTAGTCTGGGTCCTGGCCATACAGAAAATAGTTTTCCCCACCACAGCAGCTGAAATCTACTTGGGCACAGATAGAACAGGCTCTAGCTGTGGGCATCTGAGCATGGTAGCCAGGTGTTCTCCATGCACAGCCCTGATACTGGAATTAGCTCCCTGCACTGATCTGACAGAGCCTAATTGCTGGCTATTAGAGCATGGGGCTCGGCCGATTTCTTTTCTCATGCTTTCATCATGGAAAGGGAAGGTGCTGGTATTTGTATTTTGGACGGAATGTTTCTCCTCCGTTTTTTGGGCTGACTAATAAAATAGTGTTTTGATTGTTTTAAAATTAAATGACATACATATGAGTCAAGATTAGGTAACTGGGTGCATTTATAAGTAAAACATTTTCTGGTTTTGGTCACAACATTAAACTAAACCACTAATATACGAATAAAATACTTCCTCTTATGGATTCCTTAAGACCTAATTCTCCAACCATCAACTGGCTCAAAAGCCAGTGGTTTATCTCCTCCCACATCCACAGAAATCCTAACTGGGTTCTTGTCTATTTCAGACTTCCTCCTAATACTCAAAAACCTCACTCCACTGTTCCCATCTTTGTCCATTTTCCAGCTCACTCCCTATAAATACATTGGGGGGAGGAAGGGCAGGGGGTAAACACGAGGGAGGGAGAAGAGCTATTTAAGCAAAAGGATAATGTTGGCACAAGAACAAAGAGGAATAAACTGGCCATGAATGAATTGAGGCTGGAAATTAGAAGGTTTAACCATCAGAGGAGTGAGGTTCTGGAACAGCCTTTCAGTAGAAGGAGTGGGGGCAAATAACTTAACTAGTTTTTAGATGGAACTTGACAAATGTATGAACTGGAAATGCCTGTGATAGCAGGGTACTGGAGTTGATGACCCAGGAGCTCCCTTCCTGTCCTATGTCCATATGCTTGACATGTATCATTCACTTCTCTTGGCTAGAAAACCTGTGACATTTTGAGAGCCCATAAATCCAACAAAGCACTCAAACACACACACAATGTTAAATAGGTGAGTAGTCTAATTGAAATTAATGGGACTGCTCAGGGGCTAAAGTTATGCATGTGCTTAAATGCTTTCCTGGAGCTGGACCACAATTAGTAGAGAGAACCTGAACCCAATGCTTTGATCTGAACCTCAGCCCCTACCAAACTTGAGGAAGTTTGGATCAAGGCTAATCTGTGGTTTTCAGTGGGGGTAACTGACATAAGAATTGCAATCCCCGACCAGATAAGGATACTTTTCCATTTGCTTTTTATTACTATGTGCTCTTGGGGGCAGATCATCTCCACTCCTGCCTGATGTTAACAATCTGGGTTGCTTCTGGGCTACTTCCAACACTTGTTTGGTATTGGGCCAGACTGTTACCTCACTTGCTGCATTATATGAGGATTTTGTTCACTCCATTCCACTCTGGTGAGATATAATTTGCGATAAGGCAAGTGTACTTCTCAGACACAGTTGTTAAAAGTGACAGGAGATGTAAACTCTAGTAAAGTCTGCATAGAGAAAATCCTTCTGGATCATTCTGACCCCTCCCACAGCATCAAAAGGCTGAAATGAAATCCTCTTTAATAGGGGCACAATAAAGAGGACCTGAGCCTGCAGTCGTTATTCAGGCAAAACTCAGTAAAACAAGACTGCAGCTCCGGCCACTTGAATATAACTCTGGCACAAGAATTCACTCATGGAAAGAAAACCCTTCCCATTAGTTCTGGCAGGACTGCACTAACCTATTGCATTGTGGAAGACGTTCCAGATTTTTAGCTCATACTTACAGTTTCAGTTGGTCATGTCGGTTTTAGAACTGAACAACAGATCTAGTGTTGCCTAAGGCTTCTAGTTCTGCCGCTGAAACCCCCAGAAACCAGGGCAAACCAAAGCCCAACTGAAGGAGTCTAATGAAGTCTACTGGAATTGTCACTAGGGAGTTCAGGCAGGGTCTGCAAACTCCAGTGCTTGGTGCTGTCTGCCATCCGGTGGCACAGCTGTAGGGTGGACTTGTCTAATTAGAAATGATCTCCCCTATATCTAGTTGTTATACTCTGTATGTGTGACATCTGCCATCTTGGCTGACATACCAGGGACTGAACATGGGATCTCCAAAGATAAATGCATCAGCTTCTAGAGCTTGATCTAAAGAGCTGGGGCTGTAACAATCGTATTCTCTGCAGATCAAACAGAGGGGACCTGTAACACAGAGGCACCAGTGGATTACACATACCCTGTGCATTGCTGAAACTAATTGGAGCTCTCCTCTCTAGTCATCAGCATTTCTAGGTGAGCTGTGAGAGTGTCTCTGGCTCCAGACAGAGGATGTTGATTGGTGGTAGAGTTCTGCAGTATGCAAACTACAACTATTCAATTCAATTAGGTTCAATCAGCAGAGTTGGCAAACTCTGTGAGCCTTGTGGATATTAGTACCTCTGCTGCTGAATATGGGGTGATGTTTATTTGGCAAGGTTTTTACAGTTCTTCTGCATGGGTAGAAAGGGTGCACATGTTAAATGCAGTGCTTAGGTTCAAGTTCATTTATACCCCTAGGTATAAATATAGGATTGCTCCAGTTCTCCCCTTGTGCTGATGTTTAATCATATTTCAGAGGTGATTTGTTGTAAGCCATGCATCTCTCACATTCATCCAGCACAGAATCTTCACAAGAAAAAAGTCTGCTCAGTGGAGGCTGGGCCCACCCTGAAAACAAACACCCTAAAACTTTGGGAAAAATTAGAGCCAGATTCAGATTTTAGATCTTGACCCATCCCTAGTGTTTTGTATAGAAATCTGGATAGCATTCTGTCCTTTCAATAACATTGAGTCCAGCCTAAATGGAACTCCATATTTTCTACTTTATTGACATTACACATCCAAGAACTGATAGATGATTCATGCTGAGTAGTCTGATGACGGACCTGTGTACATGGATAGGGTGGTTCTTCCTAGGTCATCACAATGAAGGTAACTGGAGAGAAGCCTGCATTGCAGCTGGTCAAAAGCACATCCGTCTGTCAAACACCCTCAAAGGACTTTCAGAACCAGCACTGATATTTCTAAAAGCACCACCCTTCCAAGAACAGAATGTTGTAACCATGTATCAGAATCTGGCTGATCTGCAGTAATGACTCTGTGAGCCCTTGTGGATTACTCCATTGTTTTTAATTGCAAGCAAACCACTTACCACAGGGAAAAAAGGGCATTTAATCACAAAATGGACCTTTTTCATTTAGTTTGACAAACATCATCCAGTTGGTAATTTTTATAATTTCACAGTGTCGCATACTGGTACATATACTGGGTTTTCAGACGACTTCTTAGATATATGCAATCTAACTACAGGATTGTCCCTGCCATTAAAGTGTTATTGAATAACAGATTTACCCTGTGACTGGAACACAATGTTCATATCCAGCCTCTTCCTAGTGGGAAATGGGATGAGATTTCAGGGAGAAATAATAATTTTTAGATTAGCAAAGAGGGAGCTTCATGAGATTTACTGGTAAAAGTATTAATGTATGGCAGGGGCGGCCAACCTGAGCCTGAGAAGGAGCCAGAATTTACCAATGTACATTGCCAAAGAGCCACACTAATATGTCAGCAGTGTCCCATCAGCTCCCCCACTCCAACCTGCAGTGCCTAGTGCCTGCCAGCAGCCCCACCAATCAGTGCCTCCCGCTCCCTCCCCACGCCTCCCAACCCCGTGATCAGCTGTTACATGGTGCACAGGAGGCTCTGGTAGGGAGGGGGGAGAGCGAGGGCATGGAGGCTTGGGGGAAGGGGTGGAGTGGGGGCAGGGCCTGGGGCAGAGCAGGGGGATGAGCACTGAGCACTCCCCAGCACATTGGAAAGTTAGCATCTATAGCTCCAGCCCCGGAGCTGGGGCCTATGCAAGAAGCCACATATTAACTTATGAAGAGCTGCATGCAACTCCGGAGCCACAGGTTGGCCACCCCGATGAATGGGAAACTTTTGGACATATAATAAAAACCAGTCTTTGGCGTGTTATTTTATTTTCAGGCCTATTTAAAGGCATAGGAACTTTGGCCCAGATTTTTAAAGGCACTTTGGCATTGCTGTGCTCAGCATTGCAATACCTAAGCCTCATGCTCAAAAGTGATGTAGTCCTACATTCCTAAATCACTTTTGAAAATGAGACTCAGGTGTTGCAACCCTGAATGTAGCAATGCCTAAATATCTTTGAAAATCTGGGCCTTTGGTCTTAATTACTAGTTGACTGGCAAACTGGTTCAAATGTAGTGAGAACTGACCTAAGCTAACAGGACACTGGGAGATTTTAAAAAGTTAGGTTAATTCTTAAAAAAAAACAAAAAAGAGAGAGAATCCCAAAATGCTGCAGAAGAAAAGCTGTCGGTATTACCTGACAGATCAAAAGCAGGAAGTACTGGAAACCTCACAGACAATCTAATGAAAGCAGACTTCCAGCTCAACTGTGCAGACTCAGAAGGTTTAAACAGTCAAACTGAGCACAGCTGAACAACAATTCTGAACCTTTGCAGCTCAGTTTCCACGTTCATAAAATGATGGCATTGCAATTCTTTTAATATTTATTTAATTTGCTGTATCTGAAAGCACTCATCAGGCTGTGAAAGCAGGAAACATAAGAGGGCTCACACCTCCAGTATGCAATAACCATATCCTAAGGCAGCTCTGACCCAGGCAGAAGCATAGCTGGCTCCTGTTCACAATGGTCAAACGATGTCAGACCCTAGTTTGGCACCTCTGAGCACCTCTAATGGCCATCTGAAAGCCAGCATATAGAAGGCTGGACGAGACACCAGTCCTTTTATTTTCTTGGCTGATGTGAAGGATAAAATCGGGACGTAGATTCTATCCTCAATCCTATCAATGCACAACATCCTTGGAGTTGTTTCGAGTCCTGTAACCTGAGCTCTGTACTGCAGTCAACCAGCCCTAGCACCTCCTTGAAAAGAGTTGTAATTGCCCAGAACAGCCATGTTAAGAAGAGCAACACCAAGTCTAGGAGGCAACTTGACTTTTATCCATGTAAGTTACACTACATCAGTGCTCTACTGCAGAACTTCCCTGTGGCATCTTTCAACCATTGTTAGAATTAAGGAGCTACAGTACTAACTCCCAGGGGTTAGGCTGCCCTGCTATTTAGCACCATAAATGTCCAGCTGTTGCACCAAACAAGCTGATTTTTCAGGGCTCCTGCATCCTGGCGCTTATGTCCCATGCAGTTTTGTCATATCTGAGCTCTGATTGCTTGTAAATAAAATCCTTGCTCTCTCTCTCTAGATCTCAGCATGCACACAGGTGGCAGTGAAGAGAGTGAATATTATTTCAATAAATGGGGTTCAGACACAATGCTTTGGCAAGAAGGTAGTTATTGAAGGGGATGATGCCTCAATCCCTCCTGTTCTGTCTGTGGCATGCAATAATTTAGTCTCCTGCAGGCTGTATGGGCTAATTCTGGTTGTGGGCTTGGTGTAGGAGTGGCTGGGTGGTGATATGCAGGAGATCAGACTAGATCAGTGGTTCCAAACTTTAACAACCTGCGAACCCCTTTCACTAAAATGTCAAGTCTCGCGAACCCCCTCCTAAAAATGAATATTTCTAGGGATTTTCTCCTTTATCTGAGTATAAATTATAAAAGCAGTGATCTTGGAAATATAAAATTTAACATTACAGTATTTTTATTACATTATGAAAATGGCAACACTCTTCCAAGATCTCACTTCCGTATCTTGCATCATTTTGAATAAGCCTGTTATAAGACAAGGCTCCTATGTTTCATCAAGGAGTATCAGATGTGAAACAGCATGAAGGTATTTAAGAAGCCAACTCAAAGAGTTCCTCCTACACAAGCATTCAGGTCTTGAGCAGTCCAGGCAAACAACACATGTTAAAACAAAGCTTAAACTTGTTCTTCATAATAATTTTAAAAACAATACTAGCTGCCTATTTAATTTTAAAAACAGCAAAAAATATCCACCTCCCTTTCCATTGCTTATAAGGAGTCTTGAAGTTTTAATCTCCTCAGTATGATAGATATGCTTGCTTTGATCTGCTTAGCTCTTGGAAGTCCAGGGGCTCCGTGCTGCTGACCCCGTGCTGCCCAGTGTCCCTAGGGTCAGCTCTGTCCGCCATTAGGGATTTTTTTCCCGAGAACCCCCTGTAACATTTTACAAACCCCAGTTTGGGACCCACTGGACTAGATGGTCAGGTGGTCCCTTCTGGCCTTAAACTCTGACCCTCTCATTTCAGTCCACTCTTCAGTGACAAAATAGAGATGCTGTGGGTGGAAACTGACAAAAGCCATTCGTTTCCCCCGTATGTCAAGGGCCAAAGGAAAGATAGGTTAGATTACCCTAATTTCATTTAAGAACATCTGAAATATTTTTCAGAGTACACTGGAACACACAGTGTTAGTGATAACCCTAGCTGTAAAAAGATATCCACACACCTTTAGCGGAGCTGAAGTATTTCTAAAGACATCAGTATACAAGTATCTCCACCCAAAGTACCTTGGAGTAGATATATTATGGAGCCACAAGTTAATTTTGCTGAGCGCTTGAAGACACTTACATGTATTTTTCAAATAATGTTGGCTCTCTTTCATCTTAACTGTTTTTCCACAAGGGAAAAGAGGCACCTTATTGCTAAGTCTATCTGGCTACTTGCCAAAGAGTTTACAGTGCTTGTGCTCATTTCCATCTTGCATGGGGCAAGGGAGAGGGAGCTCCTTATGTTTAATCTGCCAACTGGTGGCTAGACACTACAGCAGACTCAACCAATTAGCAGAATACTCCCATCTGCCCCACTAGATTCGCTGTGTGCTCATCCTATGCACTATCACAGCTCAAACTGGGACTCTGTTGATCTCCACACAGCAACTTTTTCACATGGGCAAAAAAAGACTATTCCCC
Source organism: Mauremys mutica (assembly GCF_020497125.1). NCBI lineage: Eukaryota > Metazoa > Chordata > Testudines > Geoemydidae > Mauremys > Mauremys mutica. Next base: position 112,003,594 of record NC_059079.1, on the reverse strand, counting down.
TTCAGCAGAGCTACTAAGAGCTGCACCTAATTTGACTCAGCTAGAAGCTGCAGTCTCTAATGCTGATCTGTAATCTTTTTGTTCAGACTTGCTGTCTTTCCTCATCATGAGGCTCTGTGGGTTCTGCTTACTCGGCGCTAGTTGTATACTTCCTCAGGCAGGATCACTTCTTATATATATGCATGCAACATTGCTCTTTCAGCAACATTGGATGGGACACCTCTTGGTGAAAGGCAACGGTGACTTGTAGGAACATCAGAGTTAATAAAGGAAAACTTGGAGGCCCCAGCCATGTACTTATTCTACAAAGAAATGGCCTGAGTTTTTTCTTTCCCTGTTTTAAAGGAGGTCTGGCTGGGTCTTTGGGAAGCCTCTATAAAACAAAAAGAAGTGAATATATGCTACCACCTGCTGGCCAGTTTTGGAAAGAGCCATCTCCCTAGGACACCTGCTCTGAATGCCTTTTGCATAGCATGGTAATTGTTGTTCCAAACCCAGGACACAGAGATGCTACCTAGAATTCAAACAAAAGTTATGGACAAAATGATTAGATCTTTCCATGGGAAACTCCCCCATTACATGAAGAGAATGCTAAGGCTGCACAGCTACACATTCAAAAGTCAGGAAATGCCAAAGTTAGACAGACTACAAGAGTGGTTTTTTAAATAACTGAGCTCAAGCCACAGAAAGGTCCCTAGTGTGGAGTCACTTAGCACATATTCCAGAGCATGGAGCAAAGTATACGGATTGCAGACAAACTGAAATGGGGAAGGGAATTAGTACCTGGCAACAACTGCCTCTGAACAAGGCTACATACAGTGCACTGTCCTGTGCTGTCTGGCACAATATCGAAGGGCTGCTGCTGTTTTACACTGGCAGCCATTATAGTGAATGGTGGCAGAAAACGCATTGTTGTACAAGGCACTTAGTATCCACACATTCCTACACCTTTCCTCACACCAGCCCAGAGCCTTGGCACTGACAAAATTAATCATGCAAGATGGACAAGGACAGCTGAACCTATTAGAGCTGGATGGGAAACGGATTTGAAAAAGCCTCCCAGTCCTCACTAGAACGAAACAGACTTTTTGAAAATGTTCATTAAAAATGAGGGGGGGAGAGACAGACCAACCCAGCCCAGAAAAGCCAACAGCCCAGTGGCCAGGGCAATCACCTGGGATGTAGGAGGCACCAGTCAACTCCTGCTCTGGATGATTCAGAGCAGCAACTTGAACCTGGGTCTCCCTATTCCCACCTAACCACCTGGCTATGCTGTAGTGGGACTCTCTCAATGTCTCCTGGTAGAGCTGTTGCATTTTGTATAAATAATTACCTATCTACTAGGCCAGAGAGATGGACTGAATAGGGCACTAAGGTGGGATGTGGGAGACTCCAAGTTCAAGTCCTTGTGTCTCCTACATTCCACCAAGTGCCCAAACCACTGGGCTAGAGTCAGTCTCTAGCCTAAATAATATTTAATTACATCTGTAAAGTGGAACAGCTCCAACAGGAGAGAGAGACTGACTCACTTCATATCTTGGTGGTTAGTGAACTGGGTGGAGCAGGGACTTGAACCTTATCCCCAATGAGCATCCTTACCACTGGGCTATTCCCTCCCCACACTTGCACTTGTTGACATCACTTCTGTCAAACCCACCCCTTTCACGTGAAAAGTTTTGGTTTCCATGAATTACCATTTTCCAATGGAAAATCATTGTTGAAAAATTCCCAACCAGCTGCAGACCATACTCCTCCAAAACAGCACTGTGCATCTGCATCTCTTTCATGGCTGTGGTGAATGGGTGTGCAGTGCCCAGCACAATGCAGCTCCAACGCCTACTGGGGCCTCAGAGCACTATCATAATAAATATGATGCAAAATAAAATGTAAAGTGGTGGATTCAGTCTGTGCACTTGGTCAATGTATAAAAGAGTATTCTAGGTGAGATGACAGCAGTTCCTCACATTTCTTTGGCCACAATCCTGACAATCAGGCAATTAAGTGAATCAACCAAAGATCTAACTTCAACTTTTCTAACCATGCATTTTCTGCACGTGCAGTTACTGTATGACCATAACAAGAGAAAACCGCATGGTAAGTCTGTAGACAGCTGATAATCCTGATATAGCTTTGTCCCTCAGCCATATTGAAGTCTGGCGTCCTAGCTAAATATTATACTCTTGTGCATAAAAGGACATAGGTTCAAAATATTCCAAACCTGTTTATCTCCCACTAGTGTCTGTCCGTAAGTGCCCTCCCTTCACCCAAACGCTGGGAGACTCAACACTTCCATGTCTTAGTCAGGCACTGTTTTTTATAAAGGTTAAGCCAGCCTGCGAACAGAAGTCATGCCATGTAACATAGCATGAATAGCAAATTCCAAATACCAGCTACTCAAAGCAGTACTAGCTCTGAGCAGTTCCTGAACAATCCCATAAGCTCAATTATGTTCATAAAAGTCATTTGCAGTTGAACAGTTATAAATAATAAGGGGATTGGGAAAGGCTTGATTTGTTCCTGGGCAATTTGTAAAGAGAAAATATGGCCACATCCAATTAATAAGTTATTCACATCAAACAATTTGATCAGTTCCAATAATAGATTTGATTTCAGCATGGGATGGACTTTTGTTTAGAACCAATAACTCCCTTGCTTTTCCCAAGCCTGCTCACAGTCTACATTGAAACTGAACTTCCACTACCTTTATTTTTTCAGGCTGTTTGGAAATGAATTGATTTATTTTTAAATGCACACGTGAAAATTTGTCTCAGTTTAGTCTCATAAAATCTTTCATGTAGCCAAGTTACTGGTGCAGTGACTACTGGCACGTAGGAAAGCCCCTCCCTCCAACATTCATGTAAACAAGCAAACAGAAAAGGTCACAAATGCTCACCGAAAAGCAAAAAAGGGTACAAACATATTCAGATCAAACAGCAATTCAGATTTTACAAATATGTTCTCTTTAATCATAAACGGTATCTTCCCCCTTTCCAGCCACCTTGATCTGCTATAATGAAAAGAGCAAAGCAACCTAAGCTGAAGTACAAATGAACAGCATGTGCAGATCCTCTTTTTAAAAATAGCTTAAAAACATGACATAGGGATGCTCCACACCTATCTGTAGAATTAACGCAGGAAGAGGATGGCTGTCAGTGCTTCATAGCTTGAACTCTTACTCCTTGCTATTCTCAATCTGTCACATTCAACAATCACAAGCAAAAGTAACTCCCCCTGCCAGCTGTCTCCATGCTGCACTGGTTGAGCACTTGCCAGCTCACCTGGAGCATGACTTAAATTATAAGTCAGAAGAAATACTCTTTGAAATATGTGCATTAGTGTAGTTGTTAAAATAGACTCAATTGCTTTAGATTAATTCTTCACCTACTTTTTTATTTGACCTTGTAGCCCAATAATACAGGACTCTCGGACAAAGGCCACGTCTACACTACAAAATTACATCAACCTAACTTATACAGGCATAGAACCACCGGAGTTATTAAAGCACACGTGTGTGCCCACTTGGCCCCTTGTGTTGGTGGTGCGCATCCTCACCGTGAGCGATTGTATCAATTGTATTGTCAGTGTGGGATGGCTCTTGAAGGCCATTATCAGTTGGCATAAGCAACCCAGTGTCTACAATGAGTCAGTGTATTTACCTAATTACATCAACTGTCTGCCGCTCTAAGGGAAGGTGGTGTTACTACATCAGTGTAGACAGGCATATCAGCAGGAGACAAATTTAAGTGAAGATTTTTAGGTTGATGCAAGGCAGCTTACGTTGACCTAACTGCGCAGAGTAGATCAGCCAAAAGAAACAAAGACCTTCCCACAGTAGATCAGACTATTGGTTCATCCAGTCAGACATCTGGCCTCTAGTGGTGATAAGCGCTTGATATTTCAGAAGGCAAAACAAAACAAACCACAATGCATTGAGACAATTATGTATCCCTGTAAATGTGGAATAAAATCCTTTCCTGACTCCTGTAGTGATCAACCCCCCTGAAGCATGACATTAATTTGATTTTTAAGCAAGCATAGTTACTAAAATGACTGGTCATAAAGTTATGCAGTCTTTTAAAGTTCTGCTACAATAACTGATGCTATGTGCTTCTGCAGCAATAAATACCCTTACCTGTCCCCTATTCGTCCTACTGCAACCACTCAACATTTCACACTGAGCCCCTTCCAGCTTTGTACTTTCATCTGAAACATGTCTACTATGCTGCACTTCAGAACGGTCACTTCCAGGAGGCAGCTAGACACTGGTGGTATAAAGAATTCTTACTGGCAGCATGGAAATGAGGGCAGGATCTCAGGCAGAGGAAAAGGAAAAGAAGACACGGAAACAATGTAACGGTGGAAAGATTGATCTCTGGGGGAAGGGACAGAAAACAGTGTGAGAAATCCAGTGTGAGGGCAAATGGGATCTCAAGATGAGGAACTCATTGGGCAGTAGAGAAATATCTCAATGTCATCTTTGTCTGGCTTCTCCTCATCCGTCCCTCCACGAACGCAAGTTGACACCACACCATTCTATTTTGTTGCAAGCACGTTCTTTCCATTTCTAGCCAAAGAGTTTTGTCATGGGATCAGCCCAGCCAGTTTTCGGTCTGCCCAGCAGTCGCTTGTGGTCTCTGGGGATCCAGTCACTGATGCGGGTTGTTCACCTATTGATGCATAGGTGGACAACCCGCCTCATCTCAATGAGCACTCTAACGAAGGTACAAGACTGCAAGTCTTAGTACATATTTTAGTTATTCTGGTCTTGTTAGACAAGTGCGTGCCAAAGTATGATGTTGCCCTCCCTGGTCTCCCAGGAAAGGTTCATGTCAACTCAGAGAAAGAGAGAAGGAAAAGTTTGGGCAAAGCAAATATCTGAACTTAACTATCAACTACAAAGCACTCAGATTTGCTGAGGTACCCCAAAAAAACCCTATAAAAACAAAACAACCAAAACCCACACACAACACAACTCAGCAAGAAAGAGTAAACTGCCTATAGGCTCTGTCTACATTGCAGGCGCAAGTGTGATTGTATCACAGGTAGGTGCTCTTGTTACCTGTGCTAGCTAGATTAAAGCTAGTAAGGGATGTCTACCCATTCTACAATTACATCTTCACTTGCAGCATAGACATATCTTTAGTGTTCTCAAGATTATAGTGCACTTTCCAAATATTATTTTCTCACCACTAATGGCTATTTGTGCCCAAACACCCCATTTGATATTATTATATATAAAACTCAACGAGCTAGCACTAAGCAAAATGTAATACATTTTGAAAATGCCATTTCTAATGTGTAATAGGTACTAACAGTGCTACAGAAACTGTATATACAAATAATTCTGGCCTTATGCACCATACTAATTTGTTGAATCTCCGTAAAATTAATTGTAAAAAGAAACAAAAGGAAGCTACAGAGATTAACTACAAAAGAGGACAAAAAGGCTCATTTGGTGTAACAGATCTTAGTGTAAACAGGTTTTATTTTTAGTCACAAGATTAAACTTGAGTTATGAAGTTACAAAGAGAAGTCAGAATTAATTAATTCTATATGTTGCATAATGTATAAGGGGTCAAGTCATACTAGTGTAAACTAAGTTCAGAGTCCTCCATAACATACCAAATGGACCCCACATTCAGGAACAGCGTATCACTTCCTCTCATCACACAGATGGCCTGTCCAAAGACACATGATTTGCATACAGATTATACATAACATACGCACTTATCAATTCACTCACCACTGAAACAGTTGCAAATTGGGAGGAATGTGACAACTGTACCCACACACAGTAATATAACAGCGGCTGAGGACAGTGAAAAATATTGAAATGCAGGGGGAATTTAAGTAGCTATAATCTACCTTGACCTGAATGGAAACGGGATCTGGCCTCAATTTATAACCCAGGACGCCTGGGTTGACATATTTATGTTTCCTCAAAAACAGCATCTCTAGCAGCACAACATTACAGAGTGTTATGCTAGGGCAGTTGTTCAGTGCTCCTTGAAGAAAAAGTACCACCTTCTAATCACCACCATCATTTCCTCTAGCTCCTCACAGGTCTTTTATCCAAGTACTGACCTGACCCAACCCTGCTTAATTTACAATATCTAACGAGATCATAGCCTGCAACAATTTAACACGTTTGAGTTAGATTATAGTCCCAAGCACTTTAGACTTACGAGGAGAATGCTATCACAGTTTAAGGGGCTCTATTAGATTAAGAGTTAGAAAGGTTTTTATGAAAGAGAATTATTGGGAGGAGGAGACAAAGGTGTTAGATCAAAATATCGTGGCGGCATTTTTTTAGAGAGCAAAACCATGTTTTGTTTCATTTGTTTTGCCATGCCCGAGTGGGAGAAACCTGCCCATTCGATAGGCTGTCTGAGATCTTGGCACTCCTGAATATTGTTCTGGCAGGCATATGAAACTGACTAAGACCATACATGAGGAGCCACTGCAGGGGCAAGCGCTGCAGCGCAGGAGCACAGATGGGCTCAGGTTTCCAGTAAGTATTTTTCTGCTGCTAGAGAAAAGGGTGGAGAGTGTGAAAGAATAAAGATTAGAAATAGAGAGAGGGAGACAGAAGAGTGCAAAAATGGGTACCACAAAAATAAAAAGAAAAGAGAGGGAGGACTAAGAAACAGGACTAACTATGTGGCTGGTTGCTAAAAGGCCTAATAAAGCCTCCTTTATAATGTTAGTCTCCTCATCCCCCAAATATGTTTTGGGAAATTATCACTGTCAGACAAAACTACTAATACTTAGTACTTAAATAGCTGCCTCCAAGTATATGTAGATTCTGAAACACTGTGACAGATTGGTATCATTCTCCCTGTTTTATATGTGGTGTAACTGAGATTAGGAGTAGTTAGGTGTCTTGCCCAAGATTGCATAACTAAGACACTGATAAAGCAAAGAACTTAATATGGATTTTTAGAAGTGAACCCATCCATTGCTCAGCACATCACATTAAAAATAAATCCTCCAAAAAACAAAACAAAACAAACAAAAAAACCCCACAAGTGAAGAACTCTCACTGTAACCGTTAAAAGCACCATGCAAGCTCAAAGGTTTAAAGCAGGGATCTCAAACTCAAATGACCACGAGGGCCACATGAGGTCTAGTATTGGCCCAAGGGCTGCATCATTGACACCCTCCCTGCTATCCCCAGCCCCGCTCCCACTCCACCCCTTCCATGAGGTCCCACCACCCTCCCTGCCCCTATTGCAACCCCTTCCCCAAATCCCCACCCCTGCCCTGCCTCTTGTCCACATCCTACCCTGAGCGTGCAGCTCCCCGCTCCTCCCCCGTCTCTCTTGGAAAGCGCTACACGCTACCAAACAGCTGTTTGGCGGCAGGAAGCACCTGGAGATAGGCAGAGGAGCAGGGACGCGGCGCACGGAGGGGGGGCAGCGGGTGAGGGGAGCTTGGCGGCCACAGGAAATAGCTCGGGGGGCGGGGCGCGGGGAGCTTGGTGGGCCGCAACAAATAACTCTGTGGGCCGGACCGCATGTTTGAAACCCCTGGTTTCAAGGGACTTGCTGTACATTTCAAATTCATGGAGGTTAAATCCATTAATGTCTATTAGTCAGGATGGGTAAGGAATAGTGTCCCTAGACTCTGTTTGTCAGAGGGTGGAGATGGATGGCAGGAGAGAGATCACTTGATCATTACCTGTTAGGTTCACTCCCTCTGGGGCACCTGGTATTGGTCACTCTCGGCAGACAGGATACTGGGCTGGATGGACCTTTAGTCTGACCCCGTATGGCCATTCTTATGTTCTTAAATGAATGAAAAGTAAACAAACTTTAAATTGTTTTGATCTACAATATAAAAGCAACAGTTGGGATGCATGCAGAGCTGAACAAGTAATTTGGTAATTATTTAATACGTGTAAGGACAAATAATATGAACCATAACAAGGTTTTTAGAGTTTTTCCACATTCTGATGCGAACATATTGAGCCAAACAGAATTCTGGAGGGCATGACTAAAGGCAGAATTTTGTCTGCTAAAGTGTAGAAATATGTAGCAAGGTTTTATTTATAGGAAAACTCAGAGAAACTCACAAGCTTAATCCATTACAGTACAACTTGCTTCCTAAAGTGACAGGCAGTCTGAGATTCAGACTCTTCTCCTTCCTTGCCTAATGTTTGAAAAGGTTTTTACCCTATAGCCGCATCTTCCCACTGAATGGTGGTTTTGAGAGACTGTGCCTGAAGTTTAGTATTTCTGCAGTTCTGCTCTCCTGCACTGGATTAGTCGGCTTAGATTACTATACATTCAGCACCGCACATTAAGACCACTGATGAAATACTTACCAGATATAGTCCTTGGAAAACTCCATTAACTTCAGTGGAGAGTCAATGGAATAGAAAAACAAGCCTATGGAGCAGCAGAGGAAGGAGGATAGGGGGTGGTGGGAAGAGTGCCCCCCCCACGCCCCGGTCAAATTTAGCCCCGGCGTAAGCAAATGCAATACTGACTTCACTGGGAGTTTCATTTACTGACATCAAGGCTGAATTTGGTTATTACTGTCTAGCCTTAGAGGTGCTCACTACTTTGCAGAATGAAATCCTAAGGATACAAACTATTTTTTTAGGGCTGTCGATTAATCACAGTTAACTCACGCGATTAACTAAAAAATTAATCACAATTTAAAAAATTAATCAGTTTTAATCGCACTGTTAAACAATAGAATACCAACAGACATTTATTAAATATTTTGGATGTTTTTCTACACTTTTCATATATATTCTGTGTTGTAACTGAAATCAAAGTGTATGTTATTTTTTATTACAAATATTTGCACTGTAAAAATGATAAAGAAATTGTATTTTTCAATTCACCTCATACAAGTACTGAAGTGAAATCTCTTTTGTCATGAAAGTGCAACTTACAAATGTAGATTTTTTGTTACAGATTTTTTTTGTCACCAGAAAGTGAGAACAGGCATTTGCATGGCACTTTTGTAGTCGGCACTGCAAGGTATTTATGTGCCAGACATGTTAAACATTCATATGCCCCTTCATGCTTCAGCCACCATTCCAGAGATGATGATGCTTGTTAAAAAAATAATGTGTTAATTAAATTTGTGACTGAACTCCTTGGAGGAGAATTGTATGTCCCCTGCTCTGTTTTACCTGCATTCTGCCATATATTTCATGTTATAGCAGTCTCGGATGATGACCCAGCACATGTTGTTCAGTTTAAGAACACTTTCACTGCAGATCTGGCAAAACGCAAAGAAGGTACCAATGTGAGATTTCTAAGGATAGCTACAGCACTCGACCCAAGGTTTAAGAATCTGAAGTGCCTTCCAAAATCTGAGCAGGATGAGGAATGGAGCTTGCTTTCAGAGGTCTTAAAAGAGCAACACTCTGACATTGAAACTATAGAACCTGAGTCACCAAAAAAGAAAATCAACCTTCTGCTGGTGGCAACTACTTGGATAATAAAAATGAAAATGCGTCGGACCGCACTGCTCTGGACTGTTATCGAGCAGAACCCGTCATCAGCATGGATGCATGTTCCCTGGAATGGTGGCTGAAGCATGAAGGGACATATGAATCTTTTGCGCATCTGGCATGTAAATATCGTACGACACTGGTTACAACAGTGCCATGAGAATGTCCGTTCTCACTTTCAGATGACATTGTAAACAAGAAGCAGGCACGATTATCTCCTGCAAATGTAAACAAACTTGTATGTCTGAGTGATTGGCAGAACAATAAATAGGATCGAGTGGTCTTGTAGGCTCTAAAATTTTATATTGTTTTATTTTTGAGTGCTTTTTTTGTACATAATTCTACATTTGTACATTCAACTTTCATGATAGAGATTGCACTACAGTACTAGTATTAGGTGAATTGAAAAATACTATTTCTTTTGTTTTTTTTACAGTGCAAATACTGTAATCAAAATTAAATATAAAGTGAGCACTGTACACTTTGTATTCTGTGTTGTAATTGAAATCAATATATTTGAAAATGTAGAAAACATCCAAAAATAGTGAAATAAATGGCATTCTATTATTAACAGTGCAATTAATCGCAATTAATTTTTTTAATCGCTTGACAGCCCCATTTTTTTTTAAACAAAGAACCTACACATCTAGAACCAGTCATAGCCAACTCCTGATTAAATGTCTATTTAGAGTTATATGCAGTGTTGTTGTAGCCGTGTTGGTCCCAGGATAGCAGCGAGACAATGTGGGTGAGATATCTTTTACTGGATCAAGCTCTGTTGAAGAGAGAGAGAGAAGCTTTCGAGCTACAGAGCTCTTCCTCAGGTCTCGGGAAAATGTCACAGCTAAATACAAGATGGAACAGATAGTTTAGTATAAGTCATTAGCACAAATTTTAAGGGTCGATTCAAGACAAAGAGGCCTGTTAACACCCCTGTAGTCATAGGACAAAAAGGGGAGGTTAGTGGGTTACAGATTGTTGTAATAAGCCATAAATCCAGTGTCTTTAAGACCATGATTTTTAGTCTAGCAAAGTTATGAATTTAAGTTCCCAGGCTCATCTTTCGAAAGTGTTGTGGAGATTTCCTTTGAGAATGAGGACTGATAGGTCAGATATAGAGTGATTGCTCACAGGGACCCAGAGATCAGACTCTAGCCCAAGCCCAAATGTCTACACAGCAATTTTTCAGCCCCTCCAGCCCGGGTCACCTGTAGACGTACCCTCAAAAACAAATCAATCAGGAAAGAGGCTCAAGAGGTGCAACCACATGATTTGACAGTAGCCTCATTTTTGTGGAGCCATTTAACAGTTTGAGCATAATGTCTAACATTATATCTCAGAAATTTTAAGTAACTGAAAACCAAGATTGTGTATTCGAATATCATTTCTGATTCACTAAAGAATTAGACGGTAAGTTTCTTTCCCGAATTTCAGGGGACAAGGTGTGCAAAAGCTTAATGACCACTTTTCACCCACTTAGCTCACAAGCTCTCACCAAAGCAACCAGTCTTGCATTCCTTTCTAAACCCACTGAATTCAGTAAGGAGTTCTGGTTGAGGAACAAATACCCAGCGAGCGTTTCAGCCTAAGGGAATGGTCACCTGTCTGGAGAAAAGTAAGGAAGAATTGGGGATAGAAACCTCAAGACAAAATCTGTAAAACTGGAGTGATAATTTGTAGTTAGGAAATGGAAAGCAAACCAACAGCAGTACATTTACTGTGACTAAGACAGCTCTGTGAAGGTATTCAGATGTGACTCTGCAGGTGGGAAGGATGAGTAAAAAGCACAATGTTTTTATGTCTAATGTTTTGTTACTATAGTATGGCAGAAACAGATATACTAGGAAGCATTAGCAAGTAAATGCTTCTTAGCCCTGCAAGCTTTCAGGAGGAAAATAAGATTTACTACATGTTTCTAAGCTGTTACAGCTCCAGTAATGGCTGCAACATCCAAGTAATTATAACAGTGATCTAAGCACAATACATGTACACATCTAGGATGGTGGTAGAAGTCAGCATTGGTATCTGTAACTGATAAAAAGGAGTTAGAAATTCCTGCCTCTTTATGGAACTTTTCATACTTATAGCACAGTGATTTATGGAAAGAAATAGCTGGTAGCTCCTATGCTTCTGAGACTTTTCCATGTTAAACTTGTTGATGTATTTATATTATATTTATATACAACCCCCCAAAAACCTATGTTAAAAGAACATTAATATTACAAAATTAAGCACTCAAAGGTTAGGAAATGCCAGAATTAAGATTCTTTAATTCAGCCCTCTTGCAGATATGCATTATGCATTATGATAATTCTAAATTACATGATCACATACTGCTTTTTCCATCAGGACCCATGCTTCATTCACTGCACAAAATGGATGGTGCTCACTGAATAGGCAGCTCTTCAATATTTCTGCTTATCTTCATCATCCAATGAGTGGCCCCATGCATTATTTACTACACTATTAGTGCTCTCAGGGTAGTTTTTTTTAGTGCTTTGCCACCATTAACGGACTTATCTTCACAAGATCCCTGTGAGGTGAAATTGTCTTGCTATCCCCATTTTACATATAGGGAACAGGACAAAGAAATTAGGGCCAAAATTGTCAAACGTCAACTAATTTTGGGTGCCCAACTGGAGTAGACTAAGACCCGATTTTTCAGAAAAGTTAGCATTTATTAGCTCTTTATATTTAGAGAGCAGCACTTCCACTGAACTCAGTTGCAATTGTCAGTGCTCAGCTTTTCCACAAATCAGACCGTTGGTGTCTCCAGTTGGGTGCCCAGAAAATGAGAAACACTTGGGACATGTTGTCTATGTGACCTGCCCCGCATCCCATAAGAACTCACGGTGGCTCAGGCAGGGATAGAGTCCAGTTTTCCAGGGTGGCAATCAACAGTCTTAACCATGAGACTTTCCTTTCTCTCCTGGCCTCATTCACTATATGCTTTCCAATGAAGGAGTTGTACAGATAACAGTCTCTATCATTATGCAACCTGGATTCATTCTCAGAGCACAGTCCATCCTGTGCACTACATGAAGCAGGGTTACTGTGGAAAAAGTAGTACACCTCTACCCTGATATAACACGACCCGATATAACACAAATTCGGATAGAACGCGCTAAAGCGGTGCTCTGAGGGGGGTGGGGGCTGCGCACTCCAGCGGATCAAAGCAAGTTCGATATAACGTGGTTTCACGTATAACGCGGTAAGATTTTTTGGCTCCCGAGGACAGCGTTATATTGGAGTAGAGGTGCATATGATCTCATGATTAAAGCCGATTTACTGACTTTTGAATGCTTGACTTCGCAACTTGATTTTTTTTTTTTAACCGTAGGAAATTACACACCAAAAAACTAAGTCTTTAAAAAGCAAACTGAAAGAACAACTTCTATCATGTGGCGCCATACAGACCCCCAATTTGTCTCATCAACAATGTTGGGATGCTGAGATCCACAGCACAGTCCTCTGCCACTTGAGTTCATCCTGCTCATTCCCTCTTGCCCATCTCCCCAGCCTGCTTCTCTTTCCCCTCTCTTCCTCTGCATTCCAGACAAGAAGCTCTTCTTTCTGCTCTGCACTGCTGGGGTACAAGCAGGTGGAGCCATTGAGACCATAGCAGAGTTTCCCTGCTCTCAGTTCCTGTGTTCAGCATCACAGCAACTCTCAGGAGCCAGGAGGCACAAGCGCTGCTCAGCCCTCACAGCCCTATCCTGGAGCATGCTCGGTCTCTCTCTGGTGGTGCAGGTAGTCCAGTCTACATTCAGAGCTCTGAGGGGACTGAGCATACTTAGGGCAGATAAACTCTACAGAGAATTATTTTGGGGAAGTTCTATGGATTGTGTCATACAGATTATAATAGATGATCACAACTGTCCCTTCTGGCCTTGGAATCTGTGAATTTAATGGCTAAGCAAGTCTATACTTAGCACATGCAAATTGAGATTTTTCAAAGGCTTGTAATTTTGGCCAAATCTGGGAGTTTATTCAGGGGAAAGCAAAGCTACACATCCCAGCCACAAAAGCAATCCCCTGCCAAATTTCATACCCCCCCGCAAAAGCATGAAGGTGCTAGAGCTTCTTACAAAACAGTTGTAAGAATTTTCTTCATGAGCAAAACAATGTATTTTTCCCTGACCTCTTTCTTGGAAATGTCTGAAGCATTTTTTTCTGAACTTTCCAAAAATATTCAGCCTGAAGCAGACACAGCATGGGAAATTTCAACCCCAATGGTTATAATTTGTTAAAGTTATAAGCAATTGAAAACAGAGTCTTACAATGGGAAGTGTTGGGCAACCTTAAGTATAGGTGGTGCTACCCGGTCTGCCTATGATGTAGAACATGAGAACCAATTAGCAGTTTTCCTTCTGAAGCACTAGACATAATGAATGGGAACAAAGCCTCAGTGGGGGACAAATGTTACTTGTCTAAACAACACAATCAACTCTTGCATTAATTTGACTCGTTTAAGCTTCAAGATACTGCTGGCCTGAATTCAGGAAGACTGTACACCATGTAACAACATTGCTCCTGAAACATATGAAAAGATTTCTGAGCAGGTAAAAGATTAATGGGAAGGCCTGTCTTTTGATTGATGAATCTATAACCTTGAGCAACAAGTGCACTCTCATACACTATATCTGCCATGTGAGACAGACAAAATGAAAGAACCTCATGTTACAATCTCAGATCTCATTAAACATCCAGACCAGAAAGTTAATACTGTCACTAACCATCTGTTCAGATGTTTGCCTGGCTACAGTTCTGACGATACTTATATGGAGCAAAAGTTAATCCCATATACAAATGAGCAAGAGTACTCTTGGGCAGGAAATTCCGTATACCGTAACAGTTTCTGGAAAAATACGTAGCCGTCTTTGCTCTACTCTGCAATTTCAACCACATAATCAAATTGACTGTTAAAAAACTGCATTGAGGTCAATGGTATAAACCACTTTAGAATCTCTGAACAAATGTTTTTGTTTGTTTGTTTTACAGCCTATTAAAAATATCACCAGAGAATCAATGTGAATTAGATCAAAGTTTGGAATATGTTAATTTGCTGCATCTTGAACCACAAGTTTGAGACCACTTTCTAGAATTCAGCAGTAGTACAGCACAGTGAATTGTGCAAGCATTTTGTAATTGCTTCTTCTGATGGTCAAAGGCCACAATCATCTAAAATTCATTTATTTTTGCCAATTGGTCTCTATTTGAAATGATCAGGGCAACAGTCAGTGGATTCTTTCCCTATCTATTTTTAAATGTGTGAGAAAATAGTGTCTGTAACTCAGGAGACTGTATAATCTACAAACAGGTACAAGGATGATGGAAGTACCAGCTTCCATCTTTGCCCCAACTACGTGCCTAATCTGAAGGTGGCAACTCCAGAGGTGAAAGGAGGGTCCAGGTTCCATTGCCCATTCATGGTCTTTGACCTCAGAACGCCAAGTGACATAGGTTTTGGCAATGTGGACATTTTTCACTGAGAAATGGAATTGGAAAAAACAAGGCAGACATTAGATGACAATGGACTTTTGGTCACTACTTAATTTGTGCAGGATTTCAAACACACAACCTAAAGATGAAAAACTCTACACATTATATCCTAGTATCAGTCCTCAGGTTTGCAGTCCCCCACAGTTATTCATAGCTCTCTAGCCTAACTCCTCCTAGATAAGTAACAATTCTTGGGAAAACCTGTTATGTATTTGAAGATTCACTACTACTTTTGGAGACTGAGCTCCAGACAGAGAGAGCCATTCTATTAAGGCTACATTTTCCCTAGAAAGTATTAACAACTTGAGTATGTATGACTATTAATGTCTGAAGGGGCAGCTGGTTATCAAAAAACATTTTGAGAAGTGATGTTACATGAGCTTGAGCAATAAAGCAGCTTTCCTATGCAGAATCCTAAATATATACTGTGACTAGGTCCGAAATAGAGAGCCAAAGAAGGAAATCATTTATTTGGATCTATTACTAATGTGATGATTGCAAAGTCTGTCACCAAGATTATGTATGTAATAAGATTGTGGTCATTGTTTTCAAAGCATATCATGTGCATTGCTCAGAAGCAAGCTGGGGATTGGTCCCTTTCTAGTTCTTTTTACACATTATATTACATGAGAATAGGCTTGTTCCACATCCACGGAACTACAGTTTGCTTTATTTTTTGTTACATGCCTCTACTTATATCTAGACATCCTGCCTGTCACTCAGACCCGTAACCTCTAGGTCCTCATACCCAGGCTATATCTAATTCTTGCAGATTTTTTCTGCATAGCATCTCTAAGATACAGCCTTTCCTATCCACCTAACTAAAACTCCTATCTAGGGTGACCAGATGTCCTGATTTTATAGGGACAGTCCCGATATTTGGGGCTTTTTTTTTATATGGGCTCCTATTGCCCCCAACCACTGTCCCGATTTTTCACACTTGCTGTCTGGTCACCCTACTCCTGTCCAGGCTCTCCTCATCTGGTGTTTTAATCACTGACACATTCTTCTCTCTGGACTTGCCTATTGCAACCTTGTCCTACTCATATCCATTCAATACTGATAGAAAGATCATTTTCCTAGCCCATTACCTTGACATAACCCCTTTTGGATCCCTTCACTGGACCGACTTTTCTATTGCATCAATCATAAGCTATTTATCTTCATTTTCAAGGCCCTTCATGGCCTATCCCTATCCTGTCATATTATTCACTATTGAGATGTCAACTTCCACCTTCCATCGCCAATGAGTGTGTTAAATTTTCAAACAGGCACCTTCATGCTTTCTATCATGCTGCCCTCAGTCTTGAGAGGAGCTCCCACTAAACGTTAGCAAAAGGATTTTCCTGCTTCAAAGCCTTACTTAAAACTTTATTTTCCATGATGTCTACAAGAAACTTGACAACCACCAGGCTGCTGGTGTGCTGTTTCCTTGTACTACCGTCTGTCAGTCTGTATCCATCTGTTGTCTTGTTGTTATATGTAGGCCATGTCTACACTAGCACTTACGTCGCTCATGGGTGTGAAAAACACACTCGAACAACATAAGTTTTGCTGGCATAAGTGCTTGTGTGTACAGTGCTATGTTGGCATGAGACACTCCCCCACCAACACAGCTATCGCTGCTCATAGAGTAGGTTTTATTATGTCGATGGAGAGCTCTCTGTCATCAGCATAACGCGGCTACATTAGTGCTCTCACAGCGGCACAGTTGTATCGGTACAGCTGTGCCACTGTAAGCTTATAAGTGTAGACATGGGCTTAGACCGTAAGCTCTTTGGGGCAGAGACAGCCTTTTTGTTCTGTGTTTATACACCACTTAGTACAATGGGGTCCTATTCCATGACTAGGGCTTCTAGGCACTACACCAATACAAACATACAGTACGCTATTCTTCCCCATACCTGAATACATATGTCTCTGCTAAACAGCTCCTCCTATTGCTTCCTACACCAACATTTTCAGATAACGTTATACTTTTAGTTGCGGATAACTTGCTATTGTTTTAGCTGGCCTAGAGGCCACCAGTCAAGGATCTAGCAAATATATATGCATAGAGCAAAAAGACGGTTTTCCTTATGTTTGACTTCTTGTTCATACTTCTCATGTCAAAGTTCTCCTCCAAACTTATACACCCACCAATGCCCTCTGTCCCACTGCCTTTGAGGAGCAGTGGGCACTGTCTGGGGTTCTCAGCTAGGTGTCCCCCTCTGGATCCCTGCTTTTCAACCTGTGACCCTCACTCCCATTGTTTTTTCATTTGTTGTCCCTCATAATATTTTTATGCCTGGATTCAGTGTCTCCTCCCCATAGGCTGGGGGGTGGGGGGAAGAGGCTATAGATGTAGGGGCCTGCTCACCCCCTAGAGCCTCAATAGGTGCAGTCATCCCTCACCAGTCTATTCCATTCACACCACCCATCTCTTCTGCCACCACCCTACCAGTTTACTGTTCTGCAACTACTTGTGCTTACTTATAAGCTTACTTGTGCCCCCTACCCAAACAGCTCAACTGCCCTGTCAACATGTAATCCCCATGTAACCCCCTAAACTGCTCCCCAAACAGATCCCCCCCAATCCACACTACCAGACCCCATTCCCCTCTCCTATCAACCTCCCCCTACAGATTCTGATCCAATCCCTCTGGCAGCCACACATCTCCAAACATCTAGATCCTCTCCCCAACCTAGTCACCCCCCTCATCCCTTCACACCCAACTGTCTGCAATCCCCCACATTCAGCCCCCCACTCCCACCGACCGGCACCTCCTTTCAGCCCCCCACCTGACACCTTCAGATTCCCACAGATCCCTGCCTCCAGGTCCTCTCCCCACCCCTAATTCCCCCAAACCCGCAGCCCCTCCCCCGAACCCCGCAGCCCCTCCGACTCCCACCTCTGATCCCCCTCCGGACCCCACAGGCCCCGCCGCGCCCCCCACTTCCCTCCCTCGGAATCTGCTGCGGTGCGGCCCGGCCCGGCCCGTTTCGCTCCGGGGGAAGCTCCGCGCGCGGCGCAGGCCCTCAGCGGTCTCGCACCACTCGCGGCGGCCGCGGGGCTGGAGGCGGGACGCCGCGCTCGGGCAGGCCCAGCAACGCCGCGCGAGGCGGCTTCTTTCGCGCAGCCAATGGCGCGTGGTGTGCGGTGAGTGTGGGCGGCCTCCGCGGGCGGAGATGCTGGGGGGAGGCGGCGGCCTGCCCGCTGCCGCCATGATGCTTGTTTGCTTTCAATGCGTGTGAGGGGAAGGGGGAGGAGGCGGGGGGGAAGCTGCTCTCCCGTCCGGCCCGCGGCAGGAAACAAAGAGCCAGGCAGGCAGCGGAGAGAGGGCGGCGGGGAGACGGGGATGCTGCAGCCACAGGTACGGGGAGGAGCGGGGGGAGCGACTCCCGCCTCCGTGGGTACCCCCGGGCCTCACCTCGCGGGGGGGCTCTTGTTGTGGGAGTCGGGCAGAGTATTACTGGGAAGGAGCGAGTATTATTGCTCCGGAGAGGGTATTATTGCGCTTGTGGGGGAGGGGAGGGAGAGAGTACTGCTGCTTTGAGGGGGGCAAGGGGCGGGTATGGAGGTGGGGAGAAGCATTACTGCTCCGGGGGGAAGGGGGGCGCTCCTGTGTTGGGGGTAAAAGCGATGGGAGTACCCTGGGTGGGCGTAGTATTGGCCTAGGAGGTGTGGGCAGAGACTGGCTCATTGGTTTGGAGGTGCGCTTGAGTGGGGGGGTATTGTTAGGGAAGTTGTGGGGGGTAATATTGCTCTGGGGGGGTAACTATTGCTCTGGGGGAGGGTGGATGGTGGTATTGCTCGGGGGCCTGGGAAGTAGTAGTGATCTGAGTTGGGGGTGTTACTCCCTTGGAGGAAGTATTAACGCTTTGTGGGTGCTATCTGGATAAAAACGGGGAATGTTTTTGCTCTGAGGAGCAGGGGGCTGTATGGATACTCCTAAGTGGTGGGGAGTTTGGGCTGGGCAGGGGTATTCCTCTCACAGGGCTGAGTGAGGAGAGGGGACGTCACTGTAGAGGGGAAGAAAGGGTGGAGAAGCATTAGAGTATTGCTTGAAGCTGGGGGGAGGCTCTCAAGGAGCGGGGCTTGAGTGGGTTGTTGCTTTGAGAAACTCTGGTAGGAAATGAGGCTTTTTCAAGAGGAATTAGATTGAAGATTTATCCACATAATAAGGGAGCGGAGAGGAAAGGGGCCTCCTTACCTCAGTAGCTTATTGTACCCCATATTTATTTGCATTTAGAAAGCAATTATGCTACTTTAGGGTGGATTTGCAGTGAGAGGAAAGAGGGGGGCTTCTTTCAGAGGCGGTAGGCTTATTATTCTCTTTTCAAAGGCTTATATGCATTGAGAAAGCAATTAAGAGGCAGTGACAATGGACTTGAAATTAGTATAATGGCATCTGGAAGTTTAAGCATTTTTCCTGTGTAATTGAGTTTAAAATAATTAAACATAAAGACAGAGGGAAATGACATCAGTCTGATAATTGTCCATCTACAGTCAAACCACAATTTTCCATCAGTCTCCCCCTCCGCACTGAGAGACTTTAATTCATTTAAGCTGATGTATTCTTTTTGTAAGTCTTGTTTTATGAACAAACAAAACTGGCTTGTAAATAGAATCAGTTTTCTGCTATGAGAGAAGCTTACATTTGCGTTTGCTGATGATGATCTAAAACTGAGGCCTAGTTGGCAGGGAGGCCACAGCAGCAACTGCTTAGATCTGTCTGAAATAGAAAGGAAAGTGTGTTAGAGGGTGATTGACAACCCTGCTGTCCAATGCAATGAGTGGGGAGGGCAGGACTTGTGGTGACATGCAGGTAAGTGGCTGGGCCAAGGAGACTGTGGGGGACACACACGTAGGGGGTAAACAGAGGGGAATTTGGATACATATCTCTCAGGGTTACTCCAAAGACAAGTTTATGCAATATGTTTACATGAACAGATGTGTGCATAACTTTAATAATGGAAATTATAATAATATCCAACTGATTGGGTTACTAAGCTCTTGAGCGAGCAATTACTTCTGTAATTGGTGGGTTTGGGGGAGGGATTGCTATTACATTTGTCAGACTCTGGGACAAACATGCAGGGAGTAAGCAGTTGTGAACTAGATGCAAGACCTATTTTGTCTGCTCTACATGCTCTTAAATGTGAAGAATTTTAAGTTGCTATGTGTCCAACTGGCAAGGTTAGCACAACTCTTACAGGGCAACTCCTCATATTTTGGCCCAAATTTAGATTTTAGAAACAAGCTTTTACATAACCTGACCAACAATGTCTCTAAAAATTAAAAAAAAAAACAAAAATCTTCTTTATGAAACTGACTTCATTGTCCCATCCACACTTCATATGTGGGGGAAAAACAGAACAATGGCTTAAGTTTTGTTTTGATCTAAAATATTAGTGATGTAGAGACAAAAATTGCTTGAATATGACTCTCTAGAAAAACAGCTGATTTATAACTAGTTATGGCTCTTCAGTTGTCCTTAGTTTAGTTTCAGGGGGTTATTTTATTTATCTGGATTTCACTGTTATGGGTAACAGATTCAAAATTCAAAGGATTAAGGAATACCCCTGTGATAATTGTTTGGTTTTAAGTGTGAAGGTTTGCAAGTGTTGACTGGTAATTTTATTGTATCTTGCATTTTTTTTTTTCATCCTAGAGCAGGTCTCGTAATTGGGAATTTATCAACTTTTCCACTGGGGTAATTTTACAGGATTATCTGCCCTGTGTTCTTCCTGCTGGTTCATCTGGACTCTGTGGAGTTTGCTGCTAGCAATGAAGCCTTCTGTGGGGGTTTATTCACGCTATTACTGAAATGGAGCCATTCGCATTTGGATTAACGCTTTACTCACTTTCCACTTGAATCGCTTGGATCAGTCCATTTATAAAAAGGAGACTACTATGCATCTTTTTTCTGTTTGCATATTGAAGTTGAACTTGGTGCATCCTTGATGTGTTCAGGCTATTTACTTTGCTTGAATGTTAGAGGAAGAACTGAAATATAAAGATAGATGAGACTATAATACTGCATGGGCAGGTAACTACTTTTGGTATTTTATATTTTTCTTTTTAAAGAATGTAGTGTCTCCAAGTTTGAAGAAGTCTTGTTAAACTGGGTTCACAGTGGTAAATGTTGGAAATAAAAATATTGAGATCAGGATATTCTAGAAGTGAGCAAGAAGAGAACTACACCACTTCATCAATATAACGCCACCTGATATAACTTGGTAAAGAGTGCTCGGGGGGGTGGGGCTGCGCACTCTGGTGGATCAAAGCAAGTTCAATATCACACAGTTTCACCTATAACGCGGTAAGATTTTTTGCTCCCAAGGACAGCGTTATATCTAAGTATAGGTGTATTAGTAAACCTGGTATATTGTTTATAATGGAGAAAGCTGCTTTGAAAACCAGAAGAAATGCTTCCAAGGTTATAAGATTTGCAAAAAAATCGTGCACCTCACCACAAAAAAGTTTAACATCCCTCTAAGGCAGTGTTTCCCAAACTTGGGACGCCGCTTATACAGGGAAAGCCCCTGGCGGGCCGGGCCAGTTTGTTTACCTGCCGCGTCTGCATGTCTGGCTGATCGCGGCTCCCACTGGCTGCAGTTCACTGCTCCAGGCCAATGGGAGCTGCTGAAAGCGGCGGCCAGTAAGTCCCTCAGCCCGTGCTGCTTCCAGCAGCTCCCATTGGCCTGGAGCAGCGAACTGCAGCCAGTGGGAGCTACAATCGGCTGGACCTGCGGATGCGGCAAGTAAACAAACCAGCCCGGCCCGCCAGGGGCTTTCCCTACACAAGCGGTGTCGCAAGTTTGGGAAACACTGCTCTAAGGCTATGTCTACACAGCATTTTCATGGTAAAACTTTTATTGCTCAGGGGTGTGAAAAAACCCACATGCCTGACCATCAAAAGTTTTACAGACAAAAAGTGCTGGTGTGCACAGTGCTTTGTTGGTGGAAGACGCTCTCCTGCCGACAAAGCTACCGCCCCTCATTTCACGTGGTTTTGTTTTGTTGGCAAGCACTGCTATCACTTTATAAGACACTACCATATATCTAAAACCCCAGCTGCACAACCTTCCACTTCCAAACCCAAGAAGGTGAGGATTTTTGTTCATAGTGCAACATGCATTATTATCACAGTATTATCATAATGCCTAGGATTCCCACTCATGGAGCAGAACCCCATTGTTCTAGGTTCTGTAAAAACATAAGCCAAAGATAGTCCCTGCCCCCAAAATGTTGCGTGCTGTTTGCTCTGTTTTTTTCTGCCAGCAAAATATTACATGTTCATCTTGTCATGTAATTTTGGTGATACAAATGAATCATGGGTAACAATATTCCTGGTCCAGACAGCCACACTAATTAAGTGTGGGTTACGTGTGGATCACATATTTGTGAAGGAAGACTCCATTTTTTCTTTAGAGTCTAGGATTGTATACACAATACCCATTACATAAGTTATTGCTATCTCCATAGATTTCCTTTGCTCCTTACAATTTTTTTCTGACAAATGTTAATACTCAAAGGTAACAATTTGTAATGATGTAGAATCAGTTTGAGAAGAAAATACTTCAAGCCTTAAAACCTGATGAGAATAGCCTTGTAGTTAAGGCAGCAGACTGACTCCCAAGATATGGGTTTCATTCATAGTTCTGCTATAGACAGAGGTTATACCTTGCCTGGGTCACATAGTGGTTTTTTATTTTTAATTTGAGAATAAATTACACACTCCACAAGGGAGTTCTTAGGCTAGATTCAATAATGCCTGTAAAGCCTTTTGACATGGAAGCTGCTATGTAATTTTGAAAGTTTAATAGTAAAGTACACAGAGTAGACTCAAACTGAACCTCTGCAGTGTTTAGTCTACCTCTACCTGACATACTGTTTCGCGTTCTTTCCCCTAATCCAGTTTTGGTGCGTCAGACTTGGAGGTGTGATCATTGTATAGATATCATAAGCCATAGCATTTATTGTAAGATTCCATATTTTAATTAGGCTATAAAAGTCCACTTATTCTGGAAAGTTGGCATGTATTTGTGTACACACACACACTTTCCATGTTAAGTGAATTTCGGCAATTGAATTAAAGCCTTGAAAATGTATGAAATGCTTAGACAGAGGTCGCTTATCAAAAGCTGTTAAGATGCTTTAAGCTTGCAGTTTTGAAGGGATTAATAATTATAACTCCAAAATAGCTTTGCTTTTTAAAAATTTTTTGGCAACTGCCGGAGAGAGGTGTCTGCAGGATAGCTTTTTTTTATTTTTTTTTTAATTCAAAGCTCAACTCTCCCTTTTGTAAAACTGCTGCATAAATGGCTGTCTAAGAGCATGGGATTTGGTGGCCCTGTCAAGAAGGGACCAGGCAGTCGCCAAGGAAGATTTAAAAAAAAAGTAAACAGCAGTGAGAGGCATTGGAGAAGAAATACTTGCCCTGTTGGAACAGAGCCCATGCTGTAAGAGAGATTAGGAGCTCTGCAGAATAGGTTCCTTCTCTGCCTGTGGAGCTCCTAAGGTTTGGGTGAGAGAGGTTCCCAATAGGCACCCTAGGAGCTCCACTTGAGAGGAGCTAGGCCAGCATGGCACTTCTATGCATCTTTGTTTTAGCAGCTAGCGAAGTTCCTGATTTGCAGAGTTTCCAAACTCAGTATATGAGAGTTCTTCAGAACAACAGAAACCTTCCTACTTCAAGCTTGCTCCAGTGGGTTTTGACTCCTAACAGCCCTCTTACTGCAGCATCTCAAACTACCTCCCTCCTTAACTCCTTCCTCTGCTGTCTCTAGGGGAAAGAGGGGATTTGACAGCAGACTGGGGCTGCAGGGGTTTATAGAACGGCTCTTTGAGCTCAGATCATGTGCTAAGCTAGTCTGAAGTAGGGTTTATGGCATCAGGTTGCTGATGTGCAAGGGGGTTATTTACTGTGCTGCACCATGCCACAGTACCAGGACCTTGCTGCATATCATAATTTAGGTTTGTGTAGTATATTAAAAAAAATCTTTTAGTCTTACTGCTTTGGATACTTTGGGATAAACTAATGACTAAGGCACTGATCCTGCAAGTTGATATGACTTTAGTGGAACTGTACAAGTGGAAGGATCTGCATAAGCAGATCAGCTTGCAGAATCAAGGCTAAGGCACTACATTTTAAGAACTGACTGGTATTCATGAACAGACTTTCTTCCATACGTTTGAGACATCTACAAAGATTGGAAGGCCTGAAGCTAAACCAAAACAAAACTAGGTCTGACTGTATACAACGTTATCTGCATTGTCTGCCAGGGTAAGTGGGTAACCACAGGAGCAGCTCCATAGCTAAGATTAAGACATTGTTTTTGCCAAC
Source organism: Mauremys mutica (assembly GCF_020497125.1). Classification (NCBI taxonomy): domain Eukaryota; kingdom Metazoa; phylum Chordata; order Testudines; family Geoemydidae; genus Mauremys; species Mauremys mutica. The sequence goes on along the minus strand of NC_059079.1, from coordinate 111,979,288 downwards.
TTTGACCATTAATATCCATTTAACTGTCGTTAAAAAGTTTTGCAAATGTATTATGCTAGGGAAGGCTATTTTAGGAAAGTTTTAGATTGCTCAAACTTTTAAAAATTTTGGGTTGTTTACAGTTTGAAAGTTTTTCTAACATTTTGCCTACTCAGACAGGTTGGCTTAAAGACAAATTATGGCACATGCTTATTCTTATAGAAAACTTGCTCACAGACCTAATTTTTTCATTTGAGAGTTCATGAAACCTGCAGTGGTTTAACTTTTGTTTACTCAGTAATTCTGCATGAGAAAACTCTAATTAGTTACTGTGCAGGAGGGAGCTCTGACTTGACCTAAGAGAAGATTCATGTGGACTCAAATTAAGATAGCGCTGCCTGGATTTCTAGTGCTGTAGTTTGGAACATAACGAAATCCAAATATAAGACAATACTTTTAGGGATCTTTAACTGGGTGTGGAACTCAATGTTTAAAGAAGTAAAAATAATCACAATATACCACGGTGCTAGCTTCATGGTCTTAGACTGTTGTGCTGCCAGCTTCAAGCAGTGATACTATGGTTAGAATGTTACCTATTTCATTACCGCTAATGCATTTTAATAATGAAGTGGGTATTCACTCATGAAAGCTTATGCTCCAATACATCTGTTAGGTGCCACAGGACTCTTTGTCGCTATTCGCTATTTAAAAATGAAGAACATTTTAATATCTAGCATGGCTTATAATGGAATGTTATGACCAGCCTCAGCCAGGGGAACATGTGACCCTTTTCACACCAGTAAGGGGGCAGATAAGAGCTAGGCTTTGTTCATGCTTAAAACTTGTATCAGCATATCTATGTCCCTCAGGGATGTGAAAAAAACCACACCCGTAACTGACATAGCTATGCTAGCAAAACCCTCAGTATAGATGCAGCTATGCCAAGAGAAAAGTGCTTTTCTTGACACACAGCTCATGTCATTGAGGGAGGTGGCATTCCTAAATTGACAGAAAAAGTCCTGCAGTCAGCTGTGTCAACATAGCTGTGCCGGCATAGCCTCTGGATTGTAGACAGCCGTAGAAGCTTGGTGCTTCGAAGTCGTGTTTTAAGATTTTGTGTGGCTTTTCCATGTATCTTAGTTGAATTTTGCAATTTGCAACTTAGATGCTATGATACTTTACCTTATAAATGTGTAATAATTTTCTAAATTCTTGAGGTGTTTTGAAAACATTACATATTTAGTTTAAGATATATGGCAAATACACCAGCTTCTCAGTAATTTTTATAAGGATAATTAGTAAAGTATCCTTAGTACAGATATATATATATATATTTACATGAGGTTTTAATGCCTCCCAAGAAACTGTTCTGGTTCAGTGGCTGTTTTATAGGCCTGTACATAGTATTCAACTGAGTATAAGGCCTGGTCTACACTAAGCGTTTAAACCGGTTTTAGGAGCGTAAAACCGATTTAATGCCACACCCGTCCACACTGAGAGGCCCTTTATATCGATATAAAGGGCTCTTTAAATCGATTTCTGTACTCCTCCCTAATGAGAGGAGTAGCGCTAGTATCGGAATTACCATATCAGATTAGGGTTAGTGTGGCCGCAGATCGACGGTATTGGCCTCCGGGTGGTATCCCACAGTGCACCACTGACCGCTCTGGACAGCAATCTGAACTCGGATGCAGTGGCCAGGTAGACAGGAAAAGCCCCGCGAACTTTTGAATATTTCCTGTTTGCCCAGCGTGGAGCTCCGATCAGCACGTGTGGCGATGCAGTTAAAAATCAAAATAAAGAAAGAGCTCCAGCATGGACCATGCAGATGTGATTGCTGTAAGGGCAGGCAAATCTGTTCTATCAGCGCTCCGTTACAGAAGACGAAATTCAAAATCATTTTTAAAAAATCTCCAGACAGACGCCATAGCAGGGACTCAGCGCACTGCTGCGTGACAAGCGTAACGGAAAGCCAAAGAATCAAATGGACGCTCATGGACTGGAGGACTCAAGCTATCCCACAGTTCCTGCAGTCTCCGAAAAGCATTTGCATTCTTGGCTGAGCTCCAAATGCTTCTAGGGTCAAACACAGTGTCCGCGGTGGGTCAGGGCATAGCTCGGCAATTTACGCACCCCCCCCCCCACCCCCAGAAGTGAAAGGGAAAACAATCCTCTCTTGACTCTTTTACATGTCACCCTATCTTTACTGAATGCCGCAGATAGACGGGATGCTGCAGCACTCAACACCAACATCCTTGCTCCCCCCCGCCATGGGTGGCTGATGGTACAATATGACTGATATCCATCATCATCATCAGCCTATTGGCACATGGGGCAGTGCAAAAGGACTGGTAACCATGCCGACTAGCATCAGTGAGGTCGATCAAGGGCGCCTGCTCCTAATTTTTCCTGGTAGATGGTGCAGTATGGCTGGTAACCGTCTTCATCATAGCAACAGGGTGCTGAGCTCCATCAGCCCCCACCCTTCATGTGTAAAGAAAAGATTCAATTGCCCCTGGACTAGCAGCGGAATGCTGGGCTCCTCTCCTCCACACTGCTTAATGTCCTGTCTGGACTATCATAGCAGCTGGAGGCTGCCTTCCACTCATTTCTCACTAACAAGTCACTGTGTCTTATTCCTGCATTCTTTATTACTTCATCACACAAGTGGGGGGACAATGCTACGGTAGCCCAGGAAGGCTGGGGGAAGAACGGAATCAACAGTGGGGTTGTTGCAGGAGCACCCCCTGTGAATAGCATACAGCTCATAATTTCTGCAGGATCTGACACAGAGCAGCTGTGCTCTCTGGTTCTATGATACAGTGGTTCTCTAGTACACTTGCCCATATTCTAGGCAGGACTGATTCTATTTTTAGATACCAAAAAGGAGGGATTGACTCAGGGAGTCAGTCCCAATTTTGGCTTTTGCGCCCCTGGCTGATCTCAGCCAGGGGCACTTATGACAGCAGCAAATGGTGCAGTGCAAAAGGACTGGTAACCATGATCATCTTATTACCAATTTATGGTATGGTAGATGGTACAGTATGGCTGGTAACCATCTCTGCTGTCATGCAAAAGCATGCTGCTGTGTAGCGCTGCTGAATCGCCTCTGTCAGCGGCATCTAGTACACATACGGTGACAGTCACAAAAGGCAAAACAGGCTCCATGATTGCCATGCTATGGCATCTGCCAGGGCAATCCAGGGAAAAAAGGCGCGAAATGCTTGTCTGCCGTTGCTTTCCCAGAGGAAGGAGTGACTGATGACATTTACCCAGAACCACCCGCGACAATGATTTTTGCCCCATCAGGCACTGGGATCTCAACCCGGAAATTCCAAGGGGCGGGGGAGGCTGCGGGAACTATGGGATAGCTACGGGATAGCTACCCACAGTGCAACGCTCCAGAAATCGACGCTAGCCTCGGACCATGGACGCACACCACCGATTTAATGTGTTTAGTGTGGCCGCGCACACTCGATTTTATACAATCTGTTTTGCTAAACCAGTTTATGTAAATTCGGAATAATCCCGTAGTGTAGACGTACCCTAAGCCACTGATTTAAGAACTGAAGTTACAGCAAAGTAGACTTAAGCATCTTGGTAGGGCCAGCCCAGCAGTCTAGTTGCATTGCACTGCATACCCTTTTGTTAGAATATTCTGAACGCGAGAGAGAGCTTGGTTTCACAATTCTTGAAGGAGCATGTTCACCCCAAGTAGGATCATTACAACATAAAGCTTTAGGGGAGGGTTGTGAAAGTTGGGGTATTCCAGGGATTCTCTACCTCGCCTTGCCTCAGCCATAGAGAATCAAAAATAATGCGATGAAGCCTTTTAAACTTTGTTTTTGGCTTATTTTCTAGAATATTTGTGTGCATTTTGTGGCAGAATAAAAGGATTAGTATAATGATATTTTTTATCTGTTTTGCAGCACTCCTAGTGTTCAGCCATAAGTGGCTTCTAATCTGGATTTGACTGGGAGCATTGCAAAGTTCATGACAGGGGGTGCAAAATTCAGAGCAGTGTGAAATTTCCTTACTTTTTTCTGGCAAGTTTTTACTGATAACTGTTTTGTATACTGGAAGCCCTACTACTGTAAGCTAACTCTTTAAAGGATTAGATGTGAAGGGGTACAATTTCTTCATTCAGGTGATGCACTAGACAGATCGTTCATGTAGTGAAGTGCACATTGGCCACTGAAGAGTCAGTTTGTACATTTACAGAATTCATTGGATGCACAACCATCAAGAGACATCCTTTTCAATGATCAGATCATACGTAAAACATATGTAAAGTATTTGCAAGGTTCATGTTTTCAAGGAATGAGTCAGAGGCTCATTGATCTACTTTGAGGTCTGGATCATCTATAATTTGAAATGCCGTTGGTTTTAGTGTTAATATATTTTCTATTTGTCTGTGGCATCTGACAAACATATAGACCAGGGGTGGCCAAACTGTGGCTCATGAGCTGTATGCAGCTCTTTCACAGTTAAAGTGCAGCTCCCGTTGCCCTCCATACCCACCATTCTCCACTTACCAGGCTGGGGGCAGAGCTCAGAGCTTCTGCCCTGCGGCAGATCAGTATGGCTAGGGGCTTAGAGAGGCAGAGGCAAACAGCTGGGAGCTGCAGGGAGGGGTCTCTGCTTTAGCTGCTTGGGAAGAGGCAGCAGCAAAAGCAGATGAAGCCCCGAGCCCAGGCAGGCACCTCCCATTGGGGTGAAGCTCCGAGACCCTCCTCCCTGCCGGGCTGAAGCCCCAAATCCTGGCAGGTTTCCCCCAGCGCTCGAACTTCTGAAGACTGTCATATGCGGCTCGGAGAGTCAGTAAGTTTGGCGCCCCTGATATAGGCCTTTATGTAGGTACCTATTTATAACTATTTAGGAAATTTGTACTTAGGAAGTTGAGCTGCTTTATGGCCAAATTCTGAACTACTTACTCAGGCAAATTCCCATTGAACGTATTGGCAATTTATCTGAGTAATAATTGAGTGTATTTTTGCCACCCTTAATCCGAAGTTGTACCTTACTCCAAAGGTGATCCCAGTGAAATGCAATGTTAGCAGTCAGGCTGTGTGTGACAACCTCAGACTTTGGGTGTTAATCGGAAGAATTTAGTTTTATAGATGCATAAAGGGTACATACAATCAGGGGTCTTGGCATTTAAATGCCAAATATACTGCATGTAGACTAGCTATGATTAACTTGATTGGGTAGGGATAAAGAGTTATTCAGTACTTAGCCCAAATATAAATGGAATATAAAATGGAATATATG